>NW_005842611.1:99534-130041 GCF_000455745.1 Alligator sinensis
ACCCACTCCAATGATATTTTATTCTGACCCTAAACAAAATCAATAGCTTATTTTTTTACCTATCTTTTTTTTTTCCTTACTTCTTTGAGAAAACAACATTTTTCAGCTCAGTGGAAGGAAAAAAATAGATTCTGCCCAGTGTTGTTAAAAAGATATTATAACCACTGTCTCTGGAAGTGTAAAAAGTACATGATCTAATATGTCTGGAGCAATTTTGAAAGGTTGCTTTATTTAGGATAATGGAGAAGCAGCAGTAAACCTCATAATCTTGTTGGTTAAAAAAAAAAAAATACAATGAAAGGTCTGAGAAATGTAGCTTTCTGCCCTGGTTTTTCAGCTGTAAAGGAGAAGGGTTTGAATTTGGATTAAGGCTGTAGGAAAAGGGGTTTGCCTGTCTTGGTTTTGAGGGTTCCTTTTTATATTAAATCTCACAGCCTTCAGCTAAATTGCATGGTCTCAATGAGACCGGTAGCTGAATAGCAGAATGCAATCAATGCAAGTCAGTCTTTGAAGAGGCAAGTAGGGGCTGAAGTTCAGGAACATGGCACGTTTACCAGGACAACGGGCTTGCTGCTGTAATGCATCCAGCTGAATTCAGAGGCCCGGTCCCAAGATAACTGTGGGTCATGTTATGGGCAGGACTTTTGCTGTGCTTCACAAATTTGTATGAAGGCTTGGGCATGTCTATTGATTTCATGCATGTTATAGATGAGACTGTTATGTGAAGGCTCAAGGTTTGATTATTAGAGGATAGCGTGTTGAGAGAGCTGGGTGAGGAGCTAAACACTGGAACAGCTACAGATCTGCTTTATGGTGAGTACTGGAGAAGGGCGAGGGGTTACTTCTGGGGCATGCACGGGAATGAAAGATGTTCATTTCTCAGAGTAGCTGATGTTCATAAGCACCGATAGAAAAGAGAACAACTTGCAGCCATATCACATCATTCATTGCCCTTCTTGGGCATTTCAGCAAGTCTGGTTTGTCAGAGGGGGGCAAAAATCTTGTGAATTTGGAAATAAATTATGAATTAATTTTTGTAATAAATTATGAATATGTTTGCTCTGTCAGGATTTGAGGCACCGGGCTCTGATCAAAAAGTTTTTTAATGTCTTCCCTCTGCTTCCTCAAATTCAGTTGAGTGCGTCTGTGTGTTTTTAAAGTCAATTTTTTGATGAATTTTTTACTCTGCCAACAACAAATACTTTGTTTGTTCTTGACGGGCATCAGGGGAGGAAACTTTTGATATCGTGCTCTAGCACTTCACTTGCAATCAGTGTGAACGCGAAAAGGATTCCCTGGCTGGCTGCAGCCCTGCCAGCCATGCAGCACTACTAGGGAGTGGGAAAAAAGTGCCAGCCAGGGAAGGAGGGGAAGAGGGTCATGTGGCTTGGGTGCTAGGAGATCCCTGTGTGGCCTTGGGGAAGCAACTTCATGTCTCTGCTTCAATTCCCCATGTAATGAGGATATGGGGGTAATAAAGCTCTCTCACACTCTTTGTCTTTTCTCTTTTTTCTTCTTTACTTGCATTGGCACAGAGTCCCAGGCCTAGGTCTGTGCCTGCTGTGCTAGTTCTTGTATAAACACAGAACAAAAAACATAGACCCTGCCCCAAAAAACTCCCAGTCCAGGTATAAGAGGGGACAGAGTGGGGAGCACAGAACCTAATGCAGAAATAGATTTGGGCAGAGCTCTGTGCAGTGGGTCAAGGGGCACTGCCACAAGTTAAATAATAACTGTCCCAGTGCGATCACAGCTCCAAGCATCTGTGGCAAGATGGGCCCAGTGGCTGTCTTGCACATAGCAAAATAGACTTCTTTAGCCCCACACTCCCTGCAAAAGTTCTTCTTTGGCTTTACCAAAGAACATGAAATCAAAGCACAGTATGGGAACCATGATAAAAACATGAGTTTTGACCCCTTCCATGCAATCAAGAGCAAGCCGTGTTTTAATTTGGTCAGAAGATTTTCTTAGCTGCTCCATCCTTCAGTAATGTGCACATCAGACTTTAGGATTCATAAATAATCCCTATAGGAACACAGTCTAGATGCAAACCCATCAATTGTCACCCTATCGATGCAGCATGACCCCAGCGTGCAACAGCATGAAACCTCCCCGGTAAGCTAAGCCCTTAAGAGAAAGCAGTGTCCATAATGGTGACTCCTCTAGTCCAAGCCTGTCTGTAGGCAGTGTAGGGGCTGCAGGCTTGTGTCCCACTCATGAGAAGCACCACAAATCAAGGTGAGGAAAAACAGAAGTATGAAGTAAGGAGGGACTGAGTCACAGCTTGGCTTCAGGGTCCTGTGACAGCAGTGTCAGAGTATCTGCCTGCCTTCAAAGGTCCAAAAGGGTGTGGAGGAGAAAGCAGGCCTTCCTCTCCTCTGATCAGCCAGAGATGGGAAGCCTTGGGAGAAGGACAGAGGGAAGCCCAAGCATGCCATCATAGCAGCAGGAAGAGAGAAGACAGACAGGCACTGCAGGGCAACGTGATTGCTGGAGTGGTGCATCGAGATGTAGCGGGCTGTGTGTGATCTTGCAGCGCCTTTGCTTACGGGGCACTGATACACACATGCCAGTGCCAGGTCGGGGCGCTGTGCTCACTTTTCATTCTAGGCTGACAAGCTGTCTCCTCTGGGATCACCCACATGCTTTATTCTTTCCTTTCCCCCAATGGCAGAACAGTCCCAAGTGCTGAGGTAGTTATGCTGGCATATTTGAAATCAAAGCTGTGTTGAATGCAGGTGTCTGCCTATGCCCATATCATGCTGTTGCTTTAAAAGCTTGCTTTAAGTGTCCATATACCTGCTGGTGTTTGTCCCTACATTGGTGCATATCCCAGGGCATGTGAGTGCCAACTTGTTTGCACCCCATGTGCTCATCTATATGTGTCCTGCTATGTGCCTTGCCCAAATCCTGGAGCAAGGCTTACTCACTCAGTCCCAACGTCTCCCTAAGGGATGTGGGGTGAATGGGAAGTAACTATAGTAGTGGGTAGGGCCCAGTTTCTTTGCAAGCTCTTGCCATCCCTGGCATCTGAGGTGCCTTTCTTCCTCGGCACCAGCACGTCCTTGCACCGCTCATTGGACTGGATAAAAGGGACTTTATTAGCCTTCCTTTCACAGGCTGACAGGAGCAATCGCTCTTGTAGATTTTAATTAAAATGTTTAATTAAGCACAGTTCTAGCAGGCAGAAAAGTTAACGCTGATCCTAGCCAAGTCCCCAGACTTGGAGTTCATGGAAGTGGGGGAGAGGGAGAGACAGAGACGGAGGAGATGGGGTAGGCTGGCCATAGTGAAGTGAGGTGTTGCCTTAGCCACCTGCAAGGAATGTGATAAACTCTACGTGTAGTTAGCATAGAAAAAGCCTGCTAAAGGAAGCAATGGCTTCACACGTATGGCAGAGGAAGAGGTGCAATCCAGGGTAGAGCAGATTAGCGGGTTCAGTTCTACCAGGGGTACAATGCTGGAGTGCCTGATGCAGAGGAACTGGGAGACTGGAGTAATAATCCTGTCTGAAATGGGGGTTTCTGTGGTAGGCTTGCTTGAGTCATCTGAGCAATGGTTTTAGAAGCACCAGAGCCACATGTTTTGGGGTCTCTGCCTTCATCAGGCACTTGCTGGGATGGAACCAAGCCAGCAATCGCTCCTGGTTGTTACAACATTGGACCAGTGTGGGAAATTGAAATGGGGCAACATGTGAGTTCTGGACTTCCAGATGCCGCTGCAACCCTTCTGCCAAGCCCTTCCATTCACCTGCCACAGCAGGGCCATGCAGGAGTTTGTCGAGCTCTTCAAGGTCCTTAGAAAGGAGGCGCTGCAGCACTGTGGGGCTGTATGGGAGAGGTAATGTCCTTTAGACTGGCAGCATGGGTACAGAAATCCACGAGTGGTTTGGCCCATCTGCTAGGTGCTGAGACTAGGGGAGCCCTGTAGTAGCACAGATCCTCCTAGCTAGTGCTTCTTGGCAGGACTAGTTGCAGTCCCAGTTTGGACTTTGCAGCTTGTTTTTAATAGAGTGGCTGGTTCCTTGTCTCTGTTCCTTTTGGGCTAGATTTTGCTGTACGTGAGTGTGAGAGAGAGAGAGAGAACCCAAGCAGGTGAGTGGAGGGCAGTCAAGTGAGGTGGAGATGGAGCAGAGGGGTGGGGGTCAATCCAGCTCTTAGGCATGGATGAGTGAGGGGCCGGAGAGGCAGGCGACTTGCTTTCTGTGGACCAGGAGCAGGGAACCATATATATTGATGACGATAGGGGAACCTCAGGCTGCTGGGAGGGGTGGAATAGATGAAAATATCAGCCATTGGCAAAGTGTCAGCCCAGGAAGCTTAGCAGCAGTGGCAGAAAAGTTAAGCAGTGAGGCCCCAAATTGATGTCAAGGAGCATGTCAGGAGCAAGCCCACTGGGTTGATATGCAAAGAGTCCCACAGATGCATTAGGAAAGTGGGGAACTGTCAACACGAAAGTGCAGTTTGCTGAGGATCGAGGCTGCTCTGAAGTGAGGAGCTAAGATCTGTTAAACTCATTCCATATGTGTCAGCCCAAGAGAAAATAAAAGCCAAAGCTAGATCCAGAACCAGCTGTTTTGTGGTGGTCACTCTGCTCTGTATGGTCTTTTCTTGAGCCATCTGCTTTCCTGGGGTTTAGCTGGCACATCCCACACCTTACGTTCCCTCGCGGCAGCATGGGAGTGTGCTTGGAGTCTCCTTTCTTCGTGCAAATGTGGCTTTAAGGAAAAAAAAAACAACAAACCTGTAAACCAGCTCCTGAAATAGACTGTCGGGAACGAGGGAAAATCTGCGTTTCACGCCATGCAGCCCTTCTCCAGGGAGCAATTATGAGCCAGAGAAAAGCTGTTAGTGCACCACTCCTCTAAATGCATTCCCATGTAAATGGATGCTCTGCAACTCCAGTTCTCTCCCTCCCCACCTGCTCCCTCCTCACCAGGTATCAGAGCAGCCGCCTTACTCAGTAGCAGTACGGGGTGCCCAGTAGGGGAGAGGCTGGCACAGGGGTAAGGCATTTTAAGTGGAGGCTGGGCATCCCTGCCCTAAATCCTTCCTTCTGTCACCTGTGTTTAAAGTGCTTCTGAGAAGAAAGGGAAGGTAAAAGCCCAGGGGAGCAGACCCAACTCCCCACAGAGTGGCAGGGTGCCCAAAATTCACATCTGAGTCTTACAAACGGCCTTTTTTTTTAATGCAGGGTTTAAAAGATGAGTTTGGATTGAGGCTGTTTGTTCCAGTCAGATACCTGGCTGCAAAACCCTTTTCTGCTCCTCCCTCCATGCACAGCAGCTCAGGGAATTCCTTCCTACTGCATCGTCTGCCTGGTCCCCGGGCACAGAGAATTACCCATCCTGCTGCGTTGTAAAGATGGGTCCTGAAAAGCGCTCCCCAAACTCTGTAGAAGTTGGCTTTAAAATCCTGCTGACAAAGCTTTCTAGCATGAGCTATCTCCAGTGGCCTTTGAAACCTGTGAGCATCTGAATTGCATAGAGAGCCCAGTACTGAATGCAGTTTAAATATTTGGATACAGTAAGTGGATTTGACATACAGATCATTGACCCATGCAAGTTATCTTGAACACGGGCCATGGTTTGTAAAGGAGAGTTCACAACTGTTATCATTATTGCGGTGGTCCTGTAGGAAGCTCTGGGCCTTGTGCTCGGTGCTGTGCAGACATAAAGCACAAAGATAGGTCTTGCCTTGGAGAGTTTGCAGTTGAATTGTCAGGCAAGAGGTGGAGGCAGCCAACAGGTGAGCAAATACCAGGAACCTGTGAGCTGGCAGAGAGCAGAACGAGAAACGGTTCTGCGATAGAGCTCACCTAGAAATTGTTTTTTCTTTGAAGCGTGTTTTGAATTTACATGAAGAAAACCCCAAGAAAACACGAAAGCTGAAAAGGTTCGGTTTCCAATTGGTGACATGCAAAAGAAAAGAAGAAAAAAGAAAGAGACTGTTTCTGACACGGAACTCTTTTCAGGAAGATTTCTGTTTTCTGAAAAAAATGCATTGATGTTTGTTGGAAAAATGTTATGACAACCAGTTTTTGACCAGGGTTATACATCAAACCTACTCCCTGACTGAGTCTGTGAGGATGCACTAAACCTAGCGAAATTCTCATCTGGTTTGGGGGGTTGAGGTAAAAACCCTGCCCCGTTCAACGGGGAGCATCTCCTGGACCCCCTTTCCCTAGCTGGCGGCTCTTCAGAAGCACGTGAGGGTGAGCGCATGCATGGGCTTTGCACAACACCCCTTTCTGCTCCCTGCCTTGGGGGCTGCCAGGGGTCTGGCAGCTGCAGTGACCTTGCACACACCATGTGCCTAATGGGATGTCACTTCAGCCTGCAGCGCATTCACACCACAGCTCCATTTTTCCTTACCTCGCCAAGTGCAACCTCCTCCGGGGATGCAGGGCCACTGTTAACCCTTTCCTGTTAGTTCTCGAGACCAATGCCTGATGCAAATTCAAGCTATTTCCTTTGTATCGAAATCTTGCTGGTGAAGAGATCTGTACCCTGGAACCAGTAGTGGCCTTAGGGAAGGGCAAACCGGGCGACCTACCAAGGCCCCACACTTTAGTGGGCCCCAAAATTTTGCAACACATTTTTTGGGGGGTGAAGTTTTTGCAAGGAGGTGGCTCTCTTTTCATTTCAACACTCGGCTATTTATCTAATTTCCCCAAATAATACTAAAAAGATCCACAATACAACTGGTTGTCATCAAAACTAAGCCTCTAAGGGGCTCCAAATGACTCTTTTGTCCAAGGCCCCAACAACCCTAAGACCACCACTGCTGGATCAGTTGATACCTGTTCTTTTAAAGCTTTTTCTCTAGTTTTACCTTTTAAAGCTAATGTTTGGTAGAAACTGCATATTGTAGGATGACGGTTATGATCAGTGGATTTCTGGCGGCGAGGTGAGGATTATCAGTTTAGCAGTAATGGGATCAGAATTACTGGTTTGGTAGCAGGTGGGTCAGGATTACTAGAGTAGTAGAAAGGGTTTAGAATTAGGGTAAGTAGATGTCATATTATAATGACTGAGTTAGTAGCAGGGATGGGATTATCAGGTTGGCAACCGTGGGATTAGAATGATCAAATGAGCAGTAATAGGGTTCGGGTTATCCAGTTAGAAGCCTGAGGGCTCGGGATATAACCAGCCCTGGGACTGGTGGCTAGTAGGAGCACAGGGTTTATCAGCCATGCACTAAGTGGCTTGAGATCCAGAATGAGCAAACCAGGGGTTAGTCAAGGGCTGAGGCTTGCAAAGCATTGCCACTGACTGCATTTAGCCTCCGGAGCCAGGGCAGGCCCTCCCCGCCTCAGGCACAGGCTTCGTCAGGTTGCCTTTTCCTCAGTGATCGCTGACGTGTTTATTTCCCTGATTAATGAACTCTGCAAATTAACCTCCACGCTGCTCTATAATTGCTATTAAGGCTTCAAAAATCATTTAAGCATTTCCGGCGTTCATGAGCCCATTCCGTCCGGATGGCCAGCACCGTGTGCTGATTGCAGGGAGATAGAGCCAGTCTCCTGACCTCTGCGTTTACAATTAATTATTGCATTCAGCACCCAAATTACCCCCAGTCTCCATGTGCTCAGCTTTATCTCTCTGCACACACAGGCCTGGCTTTTAATTAAAGGCCCTCCAAATTAAATGAAAACAAATTCAATTATTACCTCTCATTGGAGCAGCTCACAGCATATTCCTGACTACACTACTTCAATGGAGAACCTGGGGAGAGTTGCTCTCCCATAATCCACTGTAACTAAATTTGCCTAGCACACGACTTTCCTTATCATCACTCAAGCAGTTCTGTTGCCATCAGGTCAGATCTGATGTGGACTTCACTGTTGAAGAGCAAATTGTGTTTTAATATGGCATTCCCCTCTCTTGTTTGCCTCTTCCCGTCTTCCTTCAGGTCCTCCCCAGAGGAAGAATTTTCTTGTATTCTGCATTTTGTTCCCAGCCTCGTGCATAATGCAGTGGTGGGAAAACCTCCGTATCACAGTCACCATTATCACAGTTTGCTGTTGGTACTGGACTAGCACATAAAACATCCCACAGGAGCGATCATGGCCCCTGCATGGCTGGTACTGCTCTCATGCCCAGTGCCAAGATAGTTCCTGGTTGGAAAGTGTGCAAAGGTCAAAACTGCATGAGACTGCCACGTCAGTCTTACTTGGTCACTTGAGCCACCTGACTGCAGAAATAGCACAAGAGCTTCCTGAGGTGAGCAGGTCCAGATTTTTAATAGCACTTTGCCCAATTTGAGACCTGGTGAAAGAGCCTGATATGTTGACGCTGGCGCTTTGCATTTTCTGGTGTTCAGGTACCTTCTACTGGCCACTTGTGTATTCAGGCACCCAAAAGCATTAGCTGCTTTTGAAAAATTTGGCTGCCATTTCCTGTGTGGTTCCTGGAACACCTCATCTCTGATTAGGCTGTTAATGCCATGTGGAGGCCATTTCTATCAGATGTTATAATGCTCTTCATTTGTGGAGTATCTGGGTATCTTGCATGCAACACAGTAGCAAGAGCATAAAGTCCTTAGTGGATGCCACAAAGCTTCTGGTACTTCTCCCTTTGCTGGGGGAGGGTTTGGGATTTTGCTTTTGAGATCCTTTTTGTCAGGCAGCAGAGGATGTCAGTGTTGTGAGATTCAAGCTGGTAGAAAGGTTTTTCTTGGAGAGGACAATTTCACTGTTGCGTGCTTTTGCCCCTGATCCTGACAACACCAGAAATGGAAAATAACGGACAGATGAGATGTTTTCAGGATGCGTCGAAGCCTTGGGAAAGTTGTATCTCATTTGGGTGCCCCCATGCGAGATGATCCTTTATTTAAATCAAGCAGGTTCACTCGTCCCAAACTGCCTCTTCTACCAGTGATTTCCCACTTTCTTCCCTCTGCCTTCTTTCTTGGCACTGTCAGTGCTGACTTGTTTCATGCTCTCTTTCAAGTCCCTGTGTTTTTCAGGTCCAGCTGGCTCCAGGCTGTCTGTGTGACCCGTGCTCTTACTCTCTCGAGTCTGGTTTCATAGATGTTAGGGGCTGGAAGGGACCTTACAGATCAATGGGTCCAGTCCCCCTGCATTTGGGCAGGAAAGACAGCTAGGGTCAGATGGCCCCAGCAAGATGCGATGCTTTTTGAAGATGGACAGGGTGGGTGACTGTACCACCCCAAACTTGGTGAAGCTTGGCCTGTTTTTGTGGACCCTTGCTGAGTTGATTCATCAGAGCCTGCTGAAGTACAAGGGGCTCTAGCCCGGTAGAGTTACACACTAGGATAGCTGTACTGATTGTAGGACCGGATCTAGTACCTCTACGTGGCAGTGCACTGTTCCATGTTCAGAGCTAGCTTGGGGCTCTCTACATGGCACAGCTTTGCCCCGTGTAGCCGTTCCTGTGGTCACACCCTGGTGGCTGCGTCTTCTCTCTTGTTCTCCGCACCTGCTCCCTCATGCATGCATTCATCTTCTCTGTGGGGTTCAAGTGTTGTTGTAGCCGTGATGATCCAGGAATGTCCAAGATACAAGGCTCTTTGTGATATATTTTATTGTACCAACTCTACAGTTGGGAGAGCTGTTGGACAAGCTTTTGGGTACCAGTTGCACTTCCCATTCTGGGGAATCCCATTCACTGGAATGCAGGCTAATCAGGAATCAGGGCCAAATGTTCCACAGGTGTAAATCAGCAGTGCTGCAGGTAGAGCTATACCAGCTAACATCTGGATTGTTAAACCTACCTGTGGAAGAACATTCCCCCCGGCTACTCTCGAGCGGCAAGAGGTGAGGGCATGGGAGCACGTGCCAGTGCTGGGGTGCAATGTGGTGCACCAGAGAGCGGCTGGTTCAGAAAGTTCAGGCTGGTGCCTTTCAGCGACCACAGCCCTCATAACCCTCCCACTGTGCAGAGCCACTCAGCACGCGGCTCTGGATGGTAATAACATGAGACGATATTGCTCTTTAAAAGGCCGTGGCGATCTCTCTTATTTAGCTTGTATCCAAGCACGGTCTCATTGCAGTGATTGAAGGCTGTGCTGCTGTGGGAGCACGGTTCTCTGCTCCCAGCTGACATGCACATGGCCAAGGCCAGGAGCCTACTCCCAAAGGAGCTGGATTGACCTGATCTCTTCCCTGGAGCAATTCTGGAGTCCCCCAGACCAGATACAACACAGGCAGTGGCAAGTTCCTGCTTGCAAAAGGGCCTGCCTGTGCTCTCTCTGTCGCTGGCGGTTTGGGGCTTCAGGCGTGGAACTGGGCTATGAGGTCTTGGGCTGTGTCCTGCATCTGTCCCACGTTCCTTTGCATAAGTCACTTGGACGCACAGGGTTGCCAAGGCCCCTGTCCATGGGCAAGTGGGAGTTAAGTGCCCAAATAGGTTTGTGGGTGTGGGCTTTGCTCCCCCTCTACCTCCTTATTCTGCCTATGTAATGATAACAAGACCAGCCCTACTCCACAGACTGCTTGCTTCCCAGGGGCAGGGACAGTCTCATGCAATGGCTGTGTGCTGACCCCTTGCAGCCCTGAGCCTGGCTGAAGCCTATAGATGTCTCAGCCAAAGAGCAGTGACTCTGGGAGTTTGGCCCCAGGGGCAGATCTCAGCTCTCTCTGCATAGGCTAATTAACCCTTCCCCAGGCTGCAGCAAGGAATCAGATCTGTGGCTGCTGGGGACTGCCTGGAGGCCTCCCCAACCTGTGCAGCTGCTGGATGATGACACCCGGTGATGTGGGCTGGGGTAGTGCCAGGCTCTTACGTGGTCCTGAATCCCTTGAGCCATCTTGCCCTCTTGAGCCTGCTCTGCTTACTGCCCTTTTGGGGGCTGAAATTATTTCTCTTGGACCACAGGCCACTGCCTCTCCTTTCTAAAGCCCCTCATCCCCTTTTCACAGGCACCCCGGTGTCACAGACACCCTGCTTAGCTCACCACTCCACGGCAATTGGATTCCAGCTGTCACCTCTCTCAGCCACACATCAGCACTGCTAACAGCAAACTGCTGAGAGGGGGAGAGAGACCTGCAAATAACCAAGCCGCAGAGCCCCTTGATGAGTGTAATGAAAGGAGGATTGGGAGTCAAAGGGCATCATCTCTTCCCTCCTGCAGTGAGCGGCATGGGGCAGCCATGGTGTGTGAAGAGAGGGGAGAGCGGGGCAAGGGAGATGAGGGAAAGGGCAGCAGGAAAGAGAAAACACTAGAGCAGCAAAGGAGAGGATGGGAAGAGCACGAGAAAGGGAAGCTGGGGTAAGAGTATGAAAGTGGGAAAGAGGGAGAAAGAAGGCAGAAGGAGAGAGGGGGCAGTGAGAACATATAGGAGATGATCAGAAAGAGCAAGAGGAGAGGCAGGGGACTGAGAGAGAGACTGAGTACAGGAGCACTCCAGAAAGACAGAGCACGCTCCTCTCTGTTTCCAGTGTGCTGCCAGGGTTGAGCGAGACAGTTTTGTTGGCATTTAATTTGTTCCAGGCATGGTCGGTGAGTGCAGCAGACAGAAAGGGGCCAGCTCTGGTGCACGCTTCCTCAGTGAATCCCCCTCCTTGGGATGGCGGGAGGTGCCGTGTGCCTCGGTATCCAGGGGGGCACTTCTGAAACCCAGACGTCACTCTCCTGCCACCAACAAGCCTTGGCACATTTATTAGTCTGGAGCAGTCGCAAAGGATTTTCTGCTTCAGTTCCCGAGTTCCCCCTAGCTGCACAAGCACTCCGGTGGGGAACTGATTTTCTCTGTGATGTTCCAGCAGTCACTGAGATGTCAGCTCCGTGTCTGGGGTATCAGAATGAATGTTCCTTCCTTATCAAAACCATCTGAAGTGCTGTAGTGACGTAAGGCGAGATTGAGAGGTAACACGCCTGTGGCAGCCAAGGGTGAAGATAGGACTTCAGAAAAATGTGCCCCCCCCCCTGGTAAATACTGTCTGGCCCTCCTGGTGCATCCTTTATCATCTGTGGATCTCAACACATATTAATCCTCACCACTAGCCCATGCGGGAGGGAAGTAGCAGTATCCTCGTTGTACGTATGGGGAGACAGAGGCATTGTTTGATGCTGTTTGCCTGAGGGATGTCAGTCAATAGTGCAGGGAAGGAAGAATGTAGGAATCCTAACTCCCTTCCCGTTTTCTGTAACCACTAAGCATCCCTGCTCAAATAAGTACCATACAACAGCACAACAATAGTGCCTGAGACGCAACAGCTTATGCTTTGGACCATTAGTACAGCTTCCTTGAGGTGTATTTGAAGTCTGTCTGTGGAATTACGTTGCACAGTGCAAGGCACAGATGCTAACCTCCTGCTAAATGCTGTCCATAACAGCAGCACCTGTGTCCTGAAGGTTTTGCTTTGCGAACAGACATAACAGAGCAATGTACTCTAATTACCCCACTTTTGTAGGTGGGCAGAGCTGTGCAGGGACTTGCCCAAGGTTGCACTAGGAAGTCTGTGGCAGAGCTGACACTGACTGAGTCCTGGTGCCATTCCTTAACCACAAGACCCTTCTTCGGCTCAGAGAGTGAAATGCATGTTTAGGGTTTCCTATATCATTCCAAAGGGACTTTTGCGGAGAATGAGCCTTGCAGCATCAGGACGAAGGATCTGTGTGCGGGCTAAGGCTGCCAGCAGCATGCCTGAATGGCGCAATGGGAAAGGGCGGGTGTGCTATAACGCCCCTGGAAAGTGTTTCTGGAGTTCTTGGAGGAATCGGCCCAAGGCACACAAGTCTACATGCATGTGGCAACATGGGAGTCTGTATTACACAGTGGAGCAAATCTGTCATTGGACTTCATTGCAGTTGGCAAAACGCATCCCGTCATCTCTGCAGATTGGCGTTTCCCCCTTCCCCTTCCATCCATTGCCATTCACTCCACGCTACAGCAATTTCCCCTAAGTCACCTGTCAAGAGGCTGTAGTGCCATTAACATAAAGCTTTCAAAGTGATGTCCTGGAAGGCTGTCTGGATGATGTAACTGTGTCCTAAAGAGTACCCCCAGACCTGCTGTTGAACCTTGATACTAGGGTCATGCCTAACAGAAAACTAACCAGGCTTCTTGGCTCTCTCTATATCACAGGCCCTTGTGTGTGTTGAGGGAGACGATTGTTTTGAGCTGTCTCTGAAGGTAGCAAGGGGGAGAGCAAAAGCTTTTCAGAGCCCATCATCTTCCCCATCCCTCTAATGCAGGAGCCAGAAAGGTGCAAAAAATAAGAACCCCCGTTTGTGCTCCATGTGGTCACTTTGCAAGCGAGGATTTCAATAAGCTGCCAACACCTCCTCGCTCACTGTGTGTTTTCTCTTCACTTTCTGCGTGTGCGCCTTGTATCTTGGCGAAGTCTCATCTCCTCAGCTCTCTTGTGCGAGGCTATTAGCCTGGAACGAAACTCAGCTGAGACTCGAACGTAATGGAAAATAATGGAAACTGCACAATAGGAAAGTTAATGGCCATTGCTACCACTCCAGCTCCTATTTCCCCAGCTCTGTCGCTTCCTCCTGACTCCCTGTTAGCAGCCTGACGTTGCTTGATGTCTTCCCCCCCCACCCCCACCTGCTGCAGTCTCAGGCGAAGAATTTTTCAAAGGAAAATGCTACAGGGTAGCTGCTACCGGTGCTGGATGCTATTCTGTGGATGAGTGCTGTTCTCAAAGTCTTCAGCCACCTCCTCCCTGTTTGTCTTAGGTTCGGTATTAGAGCCCTGTCTGGAGTCCAACACCTTCATGTTCTAAGTTAGCTGCAGTGCCCTGAGCTAGCTGGGCTTAGCTACCTCAGATACAGGGAGCGGACTAGCCATGGCAACACAGGCTACCTTTTTACTTGCTTCTCTGTAGCGGGTTCACACTAACTAATTTAAATTGAGCTCAGTTATCTCTTCCTGACATTGCAGAGATGACTGCAGTGGAGATAGATGCTCAGCAAGTGAGGAAGTTCAGTCCTTAGCATGAAGTCATCTTTGTCATGACATTTCAAAGCTAAGGGATCTCTCTGCCATATCATGATGGCTTGAGGTCTTAGTGTGCTGTGCTGAAGTCAAGCATACCTTGGCTCATTGTGGTGTAAATAATTCAAGCTAAAGCATCCATTGGGAAGCAGGTGTCTGTTTGAAACTGGCTGGTAGTGCCATGAGTTGGCTCAAGGATGGAGCTGGTTCACTTGGGATTTCCAATGGCAGCTCATTCCAAGCCCACTTGTGCTTCTTTGTATTAGCCAGCATGGGTTTGAATGAGCCGGTTTACAGAGCTGCTGGAGCAGTGGCTGCCTGTTTCAGGGATACACAGGTTCTCACCTAAATGGGGATATATGCAAGCTAACACTAGCCTCCTTTATCTATTATTGAGAAACAAAGAGCAGGCACAAATGCCATGTGACTTGGGTGATCAATCACTCTCCACAAATACAAAACACTTCATGAAGAACTTGCTGGCTGAAAACACCTTGTCCAGATTATTCTGTGGATACTTGTGAGTGATGCATATGCTGATGGAAATGGAGGTTGGGTCACAACCAATTTTCAGCCAGGAATAGAAGCTAAATACACTGGATAATTTATTCCTAGTGGATAATTCTGTTCTGCCCTGGGGACTAGAAGCAGGTTGTGGAGCCCCGGACTGGGATTTCCAAAGAGTCTGGAGGGTTTAGATGCATCCTTTCCATTCAAATTGATTAAAAATCGGTGTCAAGGTACCCTTAGAAAGCTTTGAAAATCACAGCTCCTCTTCTTGTGCAAGCTGATCTATCTCATCCTGCTACCTATCAAACATTTTTGGCTCTGACAGTGTGATGGAGAGACAGATGGGGATTTGTGCATCTGCTAGAAAGTGCAAACACATTCTGAGGCTGTCTGACGGAAAGGATTTGAGGAAAGTGTGATGAATTCCAAGGGCCCTGTTCCTCATGAGACAGCAACTGCTGGTAAAGTTTATTGGAGGCTGGAGGCCCTGCACCAGAATGATGCCAGGAGGAGGACCTAGCCTGGCTGGAAAAGGCATCCTCCAAGGATTCACTTTATCCAAAAGAACAGCAGCTAATTGTCATTTGTAACTGTCACCCTCCTGCGTTTCATTAATGGGGAAGAGCAAGTGGACACAAGATGGATGGGTTTGAGTTGCAACTTTCGCCTCTGCTTGGAAAGACACTGCTCTGTAGGGATTTCTGCAATGAAAGCTGGTTATTGCATGCACAGTTTCCCTGCTTGCTGGAAGCCCAGCAGTACGCTCTCTACAGTTGTGTGCTGAAGCAAGAAGGGACGAGCCAGGAGACATAGGAAAATGGACTATCAGCATCCAGAAACCAGGGTAGAAAGTGGTCCCTTGAAGAGGATGCTTCTGGAGAATCCCTCATGATTATGGAAGTGCATGCCACGAATAGGAGAATAACCCAGACCTTCGGGGCCTGGGTCGCAGGCTCTGCTCTGCTCTTAGTGCCTTGTGTGTGGAACGAGCATAATGGTACTTCCTCCTTTTCAGAGATGTTGGAGGGAGGAAAACCAGTCAAAGGTCAAGGAATAGCTTGACCTCTGCCTGGCCTATAGTCTCTGAGTATTACTGCAATATAAATAAGAATAAAACAAAAGTTGGCCAAAACGGTCCCGTTTTGCCCGGTTTTAGGTCAGAATTATGTCAGGCAACCACAGTTTTTTTTATAGTGTTCTACTTCAGCCCACACTCTCTCAAAATTCAGGTCGGTTCTTCTCACAACCAGGTTCAGAGTGATGACTTTCAAAAATAGGAATGACAACACCCATAACTCCTAAGTCTGTGTCTAGGAGTCTGTATAAATGACCGGGTTTTCATGGGAGCAACTTGGTGCTCAGTGGGTGCGTCTACACAAGATGCTACTGCTCAGTGGTTACTGCGCATTTATTTAGTACTTGTATAATCAAGTACTAAATAAATGCGCAATAACCGGAGTTACTGTGCAGAGTAGTGCTGGCAAACACCTTTTAAGTGATGTTACCACTCAGTAGCCTAATAATACTGTGCAGTAGCTTATTAGCACTGCTATGCAGCTGCTGCACAGTCAGCATCTTGTGTAGAGGCACCCAGTGCTTCTGAAAATCAGCAAGCGCCATTTTGGACAATGCTGACCTTGTTCTACTTCTACCTGAGCCTCAGTTCCCTGTATCTCAGACCACCCAGACCTGAAACCAGCTCCAGACCTGGCTGAAACATGACGCATACTTCAGGTTTTCAAGGAAGTATATTTTGTCTGATTTCCGGCCATACAGTTACTTTCAGACCCCTTCACTGGTTAGAGAGAGTCATTTGGATGCACAATTGGGGGAGGGGGGTGTGCTCTGTGTGTGTATAAATCTATCTAGGTACAAATTCTTCCAACTGATTCAATCTCTGCCTGAAGTTTCCAGCCTTCCCCAAAATCTGAGGCATGGCTGAGATTAAATATTCCTCTTTCATCCCTATCTTGTGCAAGGCCTGGACGGCTTTGCTAAGTGTGATTGGAGCAGTTTGTTTTTAAGCTCCACATAAGCACTGTGCTCAATTTATAGCATTTTCATTCTTTCTGAATCGACCCGCTGGGAGCCATTAAACTTTTATTGCTCTCTACAGCTCCCTGGCCAGAGCGGAATAGAGAGGCCTGCTACTGGAAAGACTCGGTCTTCTGCTTCACAATTTATGGCTGTCTGGGCCAGGGAGGAAACGGGGGACCAAAAGAGACTGAGTTTCATCTGTATGGATGTACCAGGGCCTTTGCTCATGAGCCATAACGCGCTACAGTAGGACCCCAAGTTTTTGTATCTGGGTGGCTCACAAGCTGCTTAGTTCACAGCACGTTGCCAAGTTAAGAACAAGCTACTCCACTGTTTGCTGCACCCTTTCCTTCAAAGGGCTCTGGTTTTCTGACCCATTGGTACACCTCCGCGGTCCCACACAGGTTTTGGCTGTGCCTGTAGACATACTCGTAGCTGATGCATAAACCCTTATCTGTAAGGACCTGAACCCCGGGAAGAAGCTAGCTCCTCTGCAGGCTTTACTGGGATGGGGGAAGGCCCAAGAAAAAATAGCCTCTAGCCTTTACTGTGATTGAGTGGAAGAGATGGTGGATGTTCCAGTGGATCAGAAATGCATTGAGAGGTGACATGTCTTTTTTACTGATTCCCTAGTAGCTCTGGGTAACTCATTTCCCAGCTCTATACCTGTTTTCCAATAGCGGTAGTATTTTTTAGGGCACTGGTATGACATCTGCCAATCAGTAGCAGGTGGCAATATCTTACCAAAGTGGGCTCTGAAGGACAATTCCCTGCTGGTCATCAACAGCTGGGGAAAGAGCTCTAGCAAATATAAGAACATGTCATCTGTTAATTTATTTTTGCAGTGAAAGAAAACTGCTTCCTGAGGAATATAACAAAGAAAGAGAGGCAGTGCCAGCGAGCAAACAAGCATCTATCATGGGCACTAACTAGACTTTCCTGTACTTTGTTCCTGGAAAAATATGCTTGGCAATACTAGTGGCATAGCGCAGTGTTCCAGTTATTTAATGGGTAGTTTTAAAATTCTGATTAAAAAGGCCCTTTGCTGCCTTGAAGATTTAAGCAAATTCATACTTTCAAATAGGACTATTTGATCTTTCATACGTAAGGCTTTCAGGTGCATCTCGCTTTACTGAAGCTATATACACAAATCTCACTGAACTGGTAACTGGAGTGCAATATTAGCTGCCATCTTAATACTGTTGCATTATCATGGGCATCTCTGGAGTAGGTCCTTCTGCAAATTAGAAACTAGGCTTTGGAGTTATTAGCAACAGCTTAGTTCACAAGCTCTTTACTTTGCTAAACTCTTGTTAGACTTGGTGGGAGTTTTGCTATAGTAACGACTTCAATAATTGGGCAACTTAGGCAAGTAGCTGAGGTGCTGGATGGTGGGGGGAGTCAGGAAGGCTGGGTTCTATTCCTGCCCTGCCAGGTCACCTTGCAGGACTTAAGTTACCTCCATGTGCCTTGGTTTTCCCTCCTTCCACCTGCATTTATTTAGAAAGCAAGTTCCTGGTGAAGCGTCTAGTCCAGTGGCAGCTCCAATTCTGGCTGGGACCTGTAAGCATTGCTGCAACGCAAATAATAAATGTTTCCTTTTGCTTTTGGGTGGGATGCAGCTTCTCAGGGATGTTAACAAATATCCTTGAAATAACAGTATACACCACTTCCCTATAGCATGCTGTAGCCACAGTCTCTCAGTGCTGCCTACACAGTAACAATTGAAGCCTTACCACCTTAATACAACGTTGGAAGTTTCCCCGCTGCATTTCAGAACTGGGGAAACTGAGGCAGGGGGACAGAAAGTGTTATGCCCAAAGTTATTCACCCAGATGCTAGCAGAACCTGATTGGTACCAGATGGGCAGATTTTTCTGGCTGTCTCTTATGAGTAATCCACCCTCCCTTGAAACAGAAGTAGCAGAAAGAATGGCTGGGAAAGGCCAGAAAATGTGTGGCAAACCAAATACCATTTCCCCATAGTTCTTTAAAGCCAGAAGGGAGCATTAGATCTTGTTGTGGTCTGCCTGCCTGAATAACGCAAGCCAGAGAATGTCATCAAGTGACTGCTGTATTGTGCCTAATACCTTGTGTTTGTCTAAAGCATGTCTCCCAGAAGGGTATGCAGTCTTGGCTGGAGATGGAGAGTTCTCTTCTTTTCTTGATAGTCTGTTCCGACAGCTAATCATCACCCTCTCTGCTAAAAATGTGTGCCTTAGTTCTGATATGAATTTGTCTGGCTTTCAGTTCCAACCAGTGGTTCGTGCGGTTCTGTTCTCCAGGAGAATAAAGAGCCTTTTAGTAGCTCATCTTTTCTCCCTATGAAGTTACTTTTGCATCATAACCAGCTGACCCCTTGCTCTTCTTTTTGATCTGCTTTGCTTCATATTGTGCCTGCAAACCTTTTCTTTTTCATGTTGTGTGAGCATCGTCCTTGGATTGTGAGCTGCTTGGTAAATATATGTACAGCACCAAACACTGTGGGGCTATAATCCCGAAACTGAGTCCTCAAGGCACTACAACAATGCAAAGAATAATTGAAAAGACCCAGAGTGGACATTTTCGCTTGATGAAGGAGAGAGCTTGCATTATCTCCTTATAGCTCGGAGCAGGCCAGGCTGGGGTACTTCTGTCGGCGTGTTTTCTAATTTAATTACTTATCCTTGTCTCAAATTGTTTATGGTACACTAGGCTATTAAATGTGCCATAAGCAAATGGCTCTTGAAAGAGGAAGAGGATTTATTTGTTTTAGCAACCACTCCAACAAAAGTCTATTTCCTTAGCTAATTAAGATTCCATTCGCTAATTTAAATGTTATGCTAATTAAAGCATAATTCTGAAACTGTAAAAAAAGGAATTAAAAAAAAAAAAAAGAAAGAAAGAAGCAGCAAGTTAGAAAGAAAACCGGCTGGCCTTTAGGAATTACATTAAATTTACTGGGTTGTTGTAACAATGGTGAGCGGAGTAATTATTTCATTTGCCTGGCACGCTCTATTCACGCTATTGCTTTTATTCGTTTTTCCCCCCATTCTCACACTTCATCTCATTAACACCCGCTCTCTCTCCTCTAATGGACATCGTCTCGTGATGGTTTAAGATGAATGGCGAGTGCAATTCTTGAAGCACACGCCGCACTTCCCTCAGAGGGGGGCTGCCCTGAGAGTCTCTCAGTGGCTTTATTTTCCTCCCCAAAGCTGTGGCAACACTTCTGAGCGTTAATGCTGCAAACAAATTTTGTGCGGGTAGGCTGATTCAGGGAGAGGTGCGTTTTGCTCATTTTAATTAAAATATAAATAATCTGGCTTAAAAAAAATAAAAGGAGCATTTTATGTTGTTGTTGTTGTTGTTGTTTTCAAGGGGATGTCTTGAGTTACCGAAGTAGATTGGGAATCAGGACTTCAGGGTCTGATTCCCAGCTCAGCTGTTGCTTCATTGTGTGACCTTGGGCATGTAGCTTCACCTCTGTGTCTCTGCTTCCCTTCCTGTAAAACAGGGGTCGGCAATGTTTTGGGGTGGAGTGGCAAAAAGACCCCAACCTCAACTTGTAAGATGTTGGCGTGCTACAGGTGGATGATGGAGGTACCGCAAGGGGCCTAATTGTT
Organism: Alligator sinensis; assembly: GCF_000455745.1. Classification (NCBI taxonomy): domain Eukaryota; kingdom Metazoa; phylum Chordata; order Crocodylia; family Alligatoridae; genus Alligator; species Alligator sinensis. Next base: position 119,600 of record NW_005842611.1, read on the forward strand.
GCTGTGGCAGTGCAGCCCTGGCCCCTTCCCTGGCATCTGCCCCAAGGTGCATGTGCAGTGCATCCACATTTTTTTTTAATTAAAAAAAAATAATAATAATATAGGTATAGATATAGATATAGATATATATGTGTGTGTGTGTATGTAGATATATATATACACACATATATCTCCTCTATCATAGACTTCCATCGCACCTTTTCTTTTTAAAACTGAGGTGAAAAAGGCATTGAGTGCTTTAGCCTTTTCTACTTCATCTGTCACTAGGTTGCCTCCCCAATTAAGTAGGGGATCCGCACTTTCCCTGATCTTCCTCTTGTTGCTGACATACTTGTGGAAACCCTTCTTGTTACCCTTCACGTCCCATGCTAACTGCAACTCCAATTGCTCTTTGGCTTTCCGGATTTCATCCTTGCATGCCTGAGCAATACGCTTATGCTCCTCCCAAGCCATTTGTCAAGTTTCCACTTCTAGTAAGCTTCCTTTTTGTGATCTAGCTTGTTGACAAGTTCCCTGCTAAGCCAAGCTGGTCTTCTCCCATACTTGCTATTCTCCCTGCATAGTGGGATGGTTCGTTCCTGTACCCTCTGTAAGGTTTCTTTAAAGTACAACCAGATCTCCTGGACTCCTTTCCCCCTCAGACTGGCCTCCATGGGGATCCTGCCCATCAGTTCTCTGCATGATGGGAAGTCCACTTTTCTGAAGTCCAGGGTCCTTACTGTGCTGCTTTCCTTCCTTCCTTTCCTCAGGATCCTGAACTCAAATCATCTTGTGGTCGCTGCTGCCCAAGTTGCCATCTACAAGGGCTGTGCGAAGTGGGCCCTATTCAGTTCTGATTCTGATTCAGCCCAAATCAGGGACAGTGATTCGATTTGTTGATTGGGACCATTGTCCCTGATTTGATTCAGCCCAATCTGAATCTGAAGATTCGATGCTGATACGGAGAATCAGTGATTTGGACACAGGCACAGCTTTAAATGTTTTTTCTACATACCTCAAGATAGCAGGCACGGCTCGTGATCACTGCACTTCTGGGTTCACCACCGAGCACATGGAGGGCCCCCCCCGCACTCCTGTGGGACGCTCCATGCGCCCCAGCACCGCAGCGCTCAGAGCCTCTGCTACCTAGAGGTATGTAGAAAAAACATTTAAAGCTGCGTCTATGTTCGAATCTCTGAATCTCTCTGAATCCTTTGAATTGATTTGGAGGGTTCCGATCGATTCGGAGAGATTAAAGCGTCTCCTGATTCGATTTGGATTTGGAGATTCAGCCACCGAATCAGGCCAAATCTCCACCGAATCAAATTGGGAACCGAAGCTTTGCACAGCCCTACCATCCACTTCTACCTTCCCTACCAATTCATCCCTATTTGTGAGCAGCAGGTCAAGAAGAGCAAGGCCCCTAGCTGGCCACTCCAGCATTTGCACCAGGAAGTTGTCTCGAACACTCTCCAAAAACTTCCTGTGCACTCCTGTATTGCCTTCCCAGCAGATGTCAGGTTGACCGAAGTCCCCCGTAAGAACCAGGGCCTATGATTGGGTAACTTCCACTAGCTGTCTAAAGAAAGCCTCATCCACCACTTCCTCCTGGTCTGGTGGTCTATAGCAGACCCCCAACACGACATCACTCTTGTTGCTTCCCTTGTGACCCTCACCCAGAGACTTTCAACAGCCCTGTCTCCAGTTTCATACTGGAGCTCTGAGCAATTGTACGACTCTTTAACATAAAGTACAACTCTTCCTCTTCTCCTTCCTGAACAGTTTGTACCCATCCATGACAATGCTCCAGTCATACCAGCAGTCAGGCCTCCCCTGTTGCCTTCTCCTGCTTGTGCTTCCTCCAGGTCACCTGCTTTCCTACTTACCACATGGCTTTGGTCCCCGTCCCCTGGCAAACCTAGTTTAAAGCCCTCCTCACTAGGTTAGTGACCTTGTCTGCTCTTCCCTCTCTTCGTCAGATGGATCCTGTCTCTTCCTAGCAATCCTTCTTCTTGCAACAACATACCATGGTTAAAGAAGCCAAAGTCCTGCTGGCAACACCATGTGTGTAGCCATGCCTTGATCTGCAGGATGTGTCCACTCCTGCCTGGGCCTTTCCCCTTGACTGGAAGGATCAAGGAGAACACCACCTGAGCCCCTGTCCCCTTCACCCTTGCATCCAGAGCCCTGTAGTCACTTTTGATCTCAGAGTCACCCCTGGCTGGTGCCCACATGGGTGAGTGGCACAGGGTAGTAATCAGAGGGCCAGATGAGTCTCAGTAATCTTTCCATGACATCTCAGATCCAGGCTGTGGGCAAGCAGCAGACATCCCAAGACAGCAGGTCAGGCTGGCAGATGGATACCTCTGTCCCCTGCAGGAGGGAGTCTCCAACAACAACCACCCATTGCATCCTCTTAGTGGTAGTGGTTTTGATCCTTCCAACCTTAGGGATGCCTGGCTTGGCCTCTTCCACTAACAGAGCATGCTGCGTCTCTTCTGTTGCTAGAGCTCCATATCTGTTCTCTAGGCAAACTGCTGCAGGTAGAGATGAAGACTTCTGCTTGCTGTCAGAGGTCATTAGCTTCCAGCTTTCTCCTTCCTGGGAGTCTATATCCTCTTCCTTCTCTAGTGTTGCCTCTGGCAGTCCTTCCTCTGCATCATGTCACCTTGTTCCACGCCTTCTCCTTACACTGCTGTGACTTCTCTTTGAGGAGGGGAAGTGCATAGTCATGTCCTTTAAGCCTGATGTTTGTTTCCCCGCTCTGAGGCTGTGGGGAAGGGCAGAATCTTCTAGGATACAACGAGAAGCAAAGTTGTTATTCAGAACAAATACAGCTCTGGTAGAAGGGGACCGTATGAATGGATGGGTGGGAATGGCATTAGATTAGCTTAGGCAAGTATGGGAAGAAACATACCCAAGAGCTAAAGCAAAACGGGACCTAGATCAACCCCAGTTTTATAGCCCTGCTGAGATCGGGACACTTCTCCCCCTCCTCACAGTTCAACTCCTCACCCACTTTGCATGGTCCCTCCTGCTAGGTCCTTTTCCCTGCTCCCACTTTCCTACATCAGTGGTTTTCAACCTGTGGTCTGCAGACCTCTGGGGGTCCACAAACTATGTCTAAGGGATTCATGAAAGATGACTACGATAAATCAAAAGTATGTGAACACCCACATTTACAATTCAAAGGGGTCTGCACCTCCATTCGAGATTTCCAAAGTTGGAAATATGGAAATATCCAAATTTCTGCAGATCAAGGTTGAAAACCACTGGCTTAGATTCTTGCCTCTCTTCCCCTTCTGTGTACATCATCCCTTTCTGAGCGGGGCAGCTGACCTCACCCCCTTCAAGAGGCAGCCTTGAGCCTCATGCCTCCTCTTGCCCCTCTTGCTTCTGTGCCCATTCAATGCCCTTTCAGCTACGTGGCCTCTGCTCCAGCAGCTTTGCCTTGTTCTGCAGGTGTGGGACATGCTAATTCTGCAGCCTGGTTCCTCTAACATTGCTCTGGAGGATCTGCTTTATCTTGGGTGCTGAGGGAGCGTCTGCAGCCAGCTTCTCTGCCAGTGATGCTTAGTGGTGCAGGATCCAGCCCAGGGTGCAGGATTTTGGTTTAATTTATGTACTTATTTATTTTAAAAGAGGAAACCAATTAACATTCTCTTATGAGCCCTTCAGCTCCGTGGCTCCTGGAAGCCCCATCAACGAGACTGTATTTAATCTGCTGCTCAATGCATTTTTTCTGGCCCGAGTAAATAAATTCCATGTGACACTTGGATAATTGGAATACCTCCCTCCTCTCCTGTGCTCCTGCAGCCCAGCCCTGGTGGGGGCTATGTGCCTCTCAGAGACGCTCAGCCTCCCCTTCTCTCAGTACCATGTAGTAATTCGGCATCTGCAGAAGGGCTAGTGCTAACAAAAGACAAGATGGGCGTGAAATGGAAAGAAGAGGCAGTTTATCGCGCCTGCATTTACCTTGGTGCTTTCTGAGCTGGGCTAAAAATCCTTGCAGGGCAGGAGCAGGCAGGGCTGGGAGATGAATGTGCTCCAGTCTGGCTTGCATGGACTGCAGCTTGGAATGAGATTTGCTATGGAGCTGCCGGGTGCTCCAAACCAAAGAAATGCCCTAAAAACAGTGAGGGGGTGATGAGCACCCAGCTCCTTTTGCAGGAGCTGCAAAGCGTGGCACAGGCTGCTGCCACCTTGGTGCAAGCTCCCCCATCATGGGCTGGGCACAGGCCGGGCTCCCTGGGGGCTGCCGTTCTGACACTCCCTTCAAACTGATGGCCAGGGCTGGTGCCCTTGTCATGCCGCTCATATTGCGCTACTGGCCACATTTGCATGGTGCTGTGCCATGCTAATTAACTCTGCCCCTCAGAGGAGCTAACTACCTGGCCTGCAGATATGGACTAAGGTGGTTACACTAATGGGACCCAGAAATAGTTGAGTGTTCCTGTTTCACAGGCTAGGGGGCATCTGGGGCTGTGTCATGGATGCTACTATATAAACAGCCGTCATTTTCCCTCTGGTTTGAAAGACTCTAGGTCATACTTTCATTGTCCTTTCAAGCTTCTCTTTGCAACCAGGAAGGCAAGAATCTTGCTTTAAGGAAAAAAAAGTAGAAAGCAAGCAAGCTCAGATGCTCACTAGATCCCATGACTATGTGCTCTGGGGGTCTTTAAGAGAAATGCCACAGACTGCCGGAGAACTTGCAGTATTCGCACTTTATGTCCCCTCCACTTATTGTTTCTATTTGCTCTCGGTATACAGCAGATCTCCATGGACCTCACAACTGAAGTCATATATGGAGATGAGGTCTGACTGGGCCAGGACACCTCAGTGTGATTCCTCGTTCTGTCCCGACCTCACAGGGGAGCTGTGGGTGAATCGTGTCTTTCTGTGTTCCTCAGTTTCCAGCTCAGTGAAATGGGGGAATGATGCACCCCACCTCAACTCAGAGAGCTGCTCAGGGAATAAATTAGGTGATGGCTGTGAGGCACTGGAGGATTGCGGTGGAGAGGCCAGTGAATGATGGATGACACGTCCTGGTCCCCGATCCCTGCTTTTTCAGTGTGTAATTTTGATCTAGACATTGACTGATTGGCAAATTTCTGTGTAGAGAGCGAGAGGGCAGAAGTGGCTTGGCCGTGACTGTTGTGTCCATGGTATCGATCCAGTGAAGACCCTGTTGGATCACAAAAGATGTGTACTGAAAGTGCACTACTGATACCGGTGCAGGATGACCCTGCCTCTCGCAGGTGACACGGATGCTGCCATGTTATTTCCCTTTGGACTCATGAGGCTTTATTGTTCCGTGTCTTGGTGAGTCTAAGTGCTTGTGAATGCCCAGGAAGGGCTGGGGTGGACAGTGACTGTGCCAGTCCATTACACCAGCTTCCCAGCCCCTTGAGCTCTGCCCAATGCCCCTTTGCTACTCCCGGGCAGCTCTGTCAGCAAACCTGTTCTCGCTGGCATCCGCCTCTACTGTATCAGGATTTGGCATCCCACTGCAGTGCTCATCAGCCTCTTGTGCCATACCAGCTGCTATCCATGCCTCATTTCTTCCCACAAACAGCATGTGTAGATCTCCTCCAAGGTACCTTACTCCTAGCCAGCAGTTGTTCCTCTGGGCCAGCACGTTTCTAAACCCGATGAGTTTTTCTATTGTACCCCATTTCTCTCCTGAGCTTTGCCCACACCCCTCACGCCAGAGCTGCACCTGTCCCTGTTCCTAAATCCTGAATTCGCCAAACCCTTCTCCACCCACATTGCTGAGGCAGCTACCCACCATCCTGACCTTCAAGCAGCCCCTCGCTTTACTTACCCAGAGATATAGCTGAACCTTGATCAGAGGCAACCTGCAATACATTAAAGCTGTGCGCTTTGAGATTGTGCCGTGAGAAAGTGGAAGTGCAGTGATATTCACATCCACGGCTAGCTGGGACCTCGCCAGGCCGCCCACGCTTGGTATTTCTACCAGCGCAGTGAGGATTACCCAGCTGTGGAATGCAGAGTGTGAATGAGATTCTCTGCTTAGGGGATTTTGTTTGAGAGAGCTGGATTAGATAGATTTGATGGGAACTGATAGCTTATGAAAATGAATTTACCTGCATCTCAATTTGATTCTTGATGCTGGGGGCAGGGAGGGGAAAGTTAATTAACTCACATTTCTCATCTGGTTTGATCGGCCGTTGTTTTTTTTTTAACCGTTGAGCCAGTGAATCTCCTAACCCAATTTGCTAGTGAATGCACTGTCACTTTTCTTGATCTCTGATTAGTCCCTTAACTACCTGATCTGTTACCTTGGGAAAATGAAGCGGGTCCCCTGGAAAAGAAGGGGAAACCATGTTGGTCCTGGGAAGCTGGCTCCAGGGTTTGAATTATACTTTGACTCTTGGAGGGGGGGGTCTGCAAAAAAAAATTAAACCAGCTCATTGATTAACAAGTCCACCTAAGTAAAAGAGCAGTCCGATCAGAGACACCCCCCTGAGCTTTCAAATCTGACAGGGGGGCTCTCATCTCTTATGGCGGGGCTCAGCCCCCCCGAGCTTCCCCTTAATTCGTACCCTGGTTAGTTACGCTAACGAAATTGCCTTTGGCGGATGCATTAATTTCTGGGGCTGTTGGAAAAATTCTGTCAGGCGTCTTCCTGGAAATGGAATACGTTATTGCTAATTCAGTAACACAGCTGGAGTAGCCTGGTACTTCCAGTGGATCTCAGGCAGATCTGTCATTCTTCCTGGTGGATGTTCCCGGAGGAGTCAGGTGGAAGCAAGGCAAAAAATAAGAGTTTCCAAACTTCCTTGGGTTCCAGGAAAGGGCATGGGATGAAGCACTGATGCTTCTGGGTGGGGCAGGATAGCCAGTGGAAATGAAGAGGATTCTGCGATGCACAGTGATGAATTTAGCGATCCTATGTCCATCTGTCTCTCTCTCCCCCCTTCCTAATGAGATAAGGGAAGGCGTTATCCCTTTCTTATGGGTGGAAAAATTGGGGGACAGACTCCAGTTTTCAAAAGCTGTGCATCTGATTTGTGTGCATATGGCATACACCAGTCGCATACTTGTACTTGCCAATAATTGGTTAAATGCAATGATTTTAATATTTATTTTGCATATGCATGAACCTAAATTGCACATGCAAATTGAGGTGCACAGTAACTTTATCACAGATGGAAAATGTGAAACATTAAACCTGAAGTATCTGCTTTACTAAGGATTTTAATAGACTGTCACGACAGTCCCATGCAGCCAGCCAGGCTTCTTGCACAGATGGCTTCCATCACAAAATTGGGATGCAGGCTCCCCCAGACTTCAGGGATGCTTGGGTCTGGTATTTTGATTTGGCTAATTTTAGCACATGAGCTGGTTTTGCAATTTGGATCTGAACTCTGCTAAACTAGGGAAGTGTTGGGATGTAGGGGCTGGTCTGAGAGCCACAAAATCAGGATTTGGGCTGAGAATTCCTCCCCATTTCAGGTGCTGATCACTGTCAGTGCAGCCCTTCATGTCCACCCTGCCTGTGTGCATTTCGCCAGAGAACAAAACCACTGACCTGGAATTTGTGAATGGGTCGGCTTAAGCCCTATTTACAGGATGTAGTTGGGATTTAAGCTGTGTGTAGAAGGAGTGATGACTTAGTGCCCCAGGCTGTGCCCTGCCATAGATTTTTTTGTTTTTGTTTTATATGCTGCTAGAAGCAGCCATTTGCCGTGCATAACAAGGAGTGCAGTTGGTCCTGCATAACCCAGGAACTGAGCTACATATCCGTTATCACCACTTACTGACCCCTTTTTTACTCTATATTTACATATATGCAGATACAGAGCACTTCTGTAGCACAGTGTGACTATGGGCAAATCACTTCATCTCTGTCCCTCATTTCCTGCACCTATAAACAGGGATTAATAACACCTCCTTTTTCCCTATTCCTATATCTGCAATGTCTACTTAAACTGGAAAGTCTCTGGAGAACACAACTGGCTTTGTGTGTGTAACATGAAGAAGAGCTGGTATAGGGTGTGATGGCATTACCTCTTTGTCTGCCAGTAGTGAGACTGTATCTAGGGCTAGTGACCACATTTCAACAAGGATCTTGAAAAACTGGAAAAGGTCCTAAGGTCTGGAGAGCCTGCCCTAGTGTGAGACGTTAAAGCACTCAGTCTGCTTAGTTTACCAAAGGGGGTATGGAAAAAACGATCACATTTCAGCAAGTTAAAAAGGAGTAGGTAATTGTGGAGTAGCTACTCTGGGATAATCGTCCATCTGCCTGATCTTATCCCATGATAAACAAAAGCTAAACTGAATCTTAATTCAGTCTTATCCCTAAATGAAACATGACTAAATTGTCCTAATTTATGTGTTACTTATCTCAGGGCAGTAGCGGGTAGAAGGTTGGTTACTGTGCATCAGCTCTTCTATAGTAAGTCCCTAGCTAGCTACTGTTAAGTTGCTGCAGTTTGAGTGTTTGACTGCAGCCAAAGAAAGTACAAAGCAATGACTTGGTCATAGGTTACAAGTCTCGGGGGGGGCGGGGGGGACGGACATTTTTGACACCAGACAAGTCTTCAAAGTCTGCAGAAAAAGCAAGAATAGGCTCTTGCAGTCAGAAACTAGAATTCAGTATTCAGACAAGCAGGAAGGTGAGGATTTTTAAGTGGGACATGCTAGATTTTCCATCATGTACAGCCATTAAGTCAAGACCAGGGCCTTCCTAAAGGGCATGCTCTGCTTCAAACAGGAGTCATGGGCTCGTGCCAAAATCCCTAGCTGAGGCTTTTGGCCTATGCTATGCAGGAGGTCAGACCGAGTGATTGTAACGGTCCTATGTGGCTTTAAAATCCACGAGGCTAGCACCGGATGGTCTCCAGGGCTTCACTTATTCACAAGGCTGGTGCTAACCTGCTGCAATGAGGTAAATTGCTGATATCCTTAAAGTGCTTGGCCATTCTTCAATTCCTGGAGGGATCAGGGCTGTGCTACATTGAAGTGATTCCCATCACTGCTCTCCGGGTTATGCTGCCTGGGGTTATATTAGACCCTAGGGACTGCCCTCCTCTCCCTGTTTCTGGCTGATGCAAATAGCTGAAGCTATAGGGATCAGGAGCACAGGTTTTAAAGCTCCTTTTCTCATATATATATATATATATGTGTGTGTGTGTGTGTGTGTGTGTGTGTGTGTAATATATATATATAAAAAGAAAAATGTGATCACTCTGGAGAGATGCCCACTGCTCCCTCCGGAGCCCTCTCTTTTGTGGAACTGGGTAGAAGAGGGTGACAGAGCATTGATTTGTACGAGATAGAGGGGAGGAAAGCGGCTCATTGCAAGGCGAATCAATGCCTCCCTCAAAGGCTGCAGCAAATGGGACTAGTGGTTGAAAGGCGGTTATTGAGGGTGTGTGTGGGTTGGGGGGCAGGGCATCCCAGTGAAGGTTTGGTTATTCAGATGAGAGCCTGGGGTTGAAGAAGCTCCCATTTGCAACGCTGCCAAGAGCAACAAAGCAAGGCTTTCTTCCTGGCTCGCTGTCTTGGCAAGGAGCAGGAGCCAGGTTACCAGAGGGCAGTGGCATGGCAGAGGTTGCTGCCCTGGTGATGCTGTCATAAGTAATTTGTGGGGTTGCTCAGAAAAGAGCCAGTTCCTACCTTCACCTGCTTGAAGGTAAGGTGGGGCCAGTAGAGATTTACAAGGTGGTGTTTCCCCCTGCCCTCCTCCCCAGGCCCAAGTCATTAGCTTGTCTGATTCCAAGGCTGTTAAAGGTATAGGACATCCACAGCTGGCTATTAAAGAGAGAAGAGGACTTGATTAACGAGTATTATGCTAATTCTGGGTCGGGGCAGCATGTGCTCAAAGAAAAACAAGAGACCAAGCCAAGGCAGAGCTGAATAACGCCGTCCTCCTCCGCACCCCCTCATCCACACATGTCCCGTTGATCCATCTGGGCACTGTTTGCTTTGGTGGCTCTTCAGTTCACAGCTTTGTGGGGGATGTGTTTATCGAAGGACTCATTTGTTACAGTTTGGTAGCAAACTGCAGCTCCCATGGGCTTCTGCTGGAGGTATGAGCACTTAGTGGCCCTTAGGAATCAGCCTTTCTATCCAGACAGACTAGAGCGAGGGGATATTTTCCTATCATTCTGTCAAAAAAAAAAAAGAGGGAAAAAAAAAAAGATTTTTAAAACCAAAATTCAACCAATTGTTGCCGTTACTGTTGTACTTAAGAGCTCCAGTTGAGGGATCAGAGCCTCCTTGGGTTTGGTGCTGGATATGCCAAGAAGATGGTTCAGACTCCAGAGTCTCGAACATCTCCATGGTGGTTGCTATTCTGGATTGGGAAGTGGGGGGGCAGAATTTCAAAACTTTTAATGTTGTTTATGCGACAAGTCTACTTTCATTCCCTCCTCTTCCCATCTCTCTTCAATGGTAAAAAAAATTATAAAAAATTAAAAATGTGATGGAAAGAG
>NW_005842611.1:130051-195718 GCF_000455745.1 Alligator sinensis
GGGAAGGCATGCACTCCCCAGCATGTTTTGCAACTCTCAGTGGGAAAAGAGTGAAAATAAGTCGATGATGATGTGAGTGTGCCTCTGTCTTACTAAACTTTAAACCTGAACAAAAGTTGTTTTTTAAATGAAAAAGGATAATTTTTCCCTACTGAAGTAAAATAATGTTAAAAAAAAAGAATTCAAAGAACCTAAAATAAATGATGTACAGGTTTTAAATCTACTTACCTCTCTTGACCAAGTCTAACCAATCTCTTGATCATCTCAAACTGCATGAGCCGGCTGCTGAAAAGAGAAGTTAGACTCTATAGATGATCGTGGAAGAGCTGGTCTCTCTTCATGCTGTTTCAGCCCCTTTCTAGGTGTTGTGGTCCTCCCCCGTGAGCAGGCAAAACTTGCACTACTTGGTGATATGTTGTTATTTAACAGTTAAACCCCAGCAGTGTGTTCAGCACTATATTAAAAAACAAAATCAAACCCCAGCTGCAGTGTCCTTACTACAAGGGGTGTGCCATCTCAAATACATCGTAGACACATGCCAGTGCCGTCTCCTGGCTGGACTCAGAAAGGCTCATCTGGGCATGCCAGAGTCCCTATGCTGTGAGTTGAAAAGAGAGACTGTTTTGGCTCTGTTTTGGGGTCCTTTGGGAGAAGAAGAATCTGATTTTATGCCCTCCTATTACTGCAAAGCTGCAGGTGGTCTCCGTGGGCAGCACAGGCGCTGTGGAGGTGGCAGTGGGAGCGCTTTTAGTGTCCTATGGCGGATTCTTGCTTGAGGGCCGTTTCATGTAACGCTGTGTGTTCTGGCCAGGAGAGCGTGGCTGGACCCCTTTCCTCTGGCTGAGGAGTTTTGCATTTATTTGTAAAATAATTTAACTAGGTGGGCTTGGATGCAGGTCTCCATGTCCGCACCTGGAGCAATACTGGGTGAGGTGGATCATAGCTAGCAGTGGCGCAGAGAATATACCCACCGAGGTCCCAGCTCTTTTGGCTTGTGCAGGGCATGGGGTGCTTCTCCCCTTGGCAGTCACGTTGAAAGATAAGTGTGCATGCCCTGCCCATGTACTTCCTAATGGCCAGGGTCCATAAGCAGGTTTCTGGTCCGATTCGGGAAAGCACTGAACCTGTGCTAAACATTAAGGAAGTCAGTAGCATCACTGCTTTTCAACCAGACCTCAACTCGAGCACATGCCTTGTACTTTGCTGGAATAGGCCCAGCACCTTTCAGGTTGGAGCACATAGCACTGCGCTTCCTTCTGCATGTAAATACAAAGCTGGTCTTCCCTTCCTTGAGAGCGGTGGCAAACATCCCACTAATTTACGCAGGGCCAGGACAGGCCCCTCATATCAATATACAGTTCACGGAAGAAAATTCTGCTCAGTTAAACTGGTGCAACCGCCCTGCAGTGAATGGTGGCATTGAGAAAAGTCAGCCCTCTGTGCATTCAGTGCGATCTCCCTGTTCTGTGCATTGCATGGGCCTCTTGTTCCCTTCTTTGCCCTCCGCCTCCTCCCTTTCCTTAGGGCTGTTTGTTTTATCTCTGGCATGAAGGATCTTTATTGGGCTGTCCACTGTTTGCAGCGCACTGCCTGGTTTTACGGTGAGTGCTACACTACTTGGTAATCATAGACTGTTAGCAGCCTGCGGAAGGGAGTCAGACTCTAACACCAGCACTGCAGGAAGAGATAGTGGTAAATAACCAGCAGCTACTGGTGAAGGCTGAAGGGAAATAAATGGATCCAATTTTCAGTCCCTTATTTTTATTTCTTCCTCCATGCTTTCTTCCTGGGTGACAGAACAACAGCTTGGGCTTTTGCAGAATAAACTGTAGCATCAGCATTACCAGTTCCTTATAACTCTCTATCATCTGAACATGCTAAACACCCAAGCTGCCAGATTCTCCAGTTCTGGGAGATGGAGGTTTGGTCTTGTGATGATCCAGAGTTGGGGCTAGTTGAAATTCCTTGTTGGGAACATTTTTTCAGCAGTTCCTTGTTGGGAAAATTTTTTCAGAAGGAAATTAGGTTTAGATTTGCAAAAAGTATCAGCTTTTCTTGAAGTATATTTATTTTTCATCAGGAAACCTTTAAACAAAAGCTTTTGAGACAAAACTTCTAATTTGAAAAAAAGAAATCAGTAGTTTTGGGTCTAATTTTTTTTCCATTTTAAAGCTTCCAGGTTTGGGGCAAAATGTTAGAATTTTCCATTGAAATAATGGTGGGGGGTTTTTTGTCAGAATTTTTTTTTTTTCTCCCTCCAGATATCTGATTTCATGCGAAATTTGGGGGGCTTACAGCAGAAACCTTAAACTTTAAATGAAACTGATTTTTGTTAAAAAAAATTTCTGGTGGGAAAAAGACTTTTCCCAAGCAGCTCTTCCTATACAATGACCATGGATTTCAGAAGAAGTCAGCACAGGCTCTGAACAAATTGGCTGGTGGGGACATATAAAGTGGTAAAGTGAAGAGTCCCTTATCCTCAGAGGGAAGCTAATCCATAGATCACTGGACTCATTGAGGTCTTTCCATTCACTTTGCATCAGACCTTTAATCTTTACCTCTGAATTTGTTCCACCAAACCTATAGCAGATGCATGTAGCTGATACATAATAGATCCCTGCCTGGTACATGCTCCCTGTCAAAGTAGGATTGTTTCTTACAGTACACTCTCCAGGACCTTATCTACCTACTTATAAATATCTTGAAAAGTGGGTTTCCATCTCCTTTTTTTTATGATCTACAGATGTCACAGTTAAGAGGCTTTCCTGATATTCATCCTATGTTTTCCCTCTTGCAACTTTATCCAAACACTCCCAATATATCTGTAGGGGGAGAAGAAGTTTTGAAAGGAAGGAATATCCATGGAGGATATGTAAAGAGGGTGGAGGTATCAGAGGGAGAACAAAATCCTGATTGTACTCACTGCATATTTTCTCCAGAAAAGGGGCCTGTGTGTTTCCAGGTTACTTACTTGTGAGTAGAGCTGATTTTAGGATGGCAATTCTGTTTCGCATCAGAGGGCTTGAAATCTGTTTCTATTTTGTATTGGAACAAAACCACAGTCTTTCAAGTGTTCCACAAGTGCGGAGTTGTGCTGAAATGTCCCTTTCTGACTCAGAACCAGAGCCTTTTGATTTGCAGAAGTGTCTATGCTATCCCAGCTCTGGAGGTAAAAGACCTGCAGCGGGGAACACCAATGCCCAAGTCCCTATTCTACCTGATTCAAAGAAGAGTTTTCATTCCAGATTATCCTGAATCAGGTGATCAGGGATTTGAAACTGGATCTACCCCGTCCTAACAATGGCATGCGAGAGAGTCCCCCTTTCCATCTCCTAACTTTTCTTAAGAAAAGTTAATTCAAAATGATGCACCTCTGAAAATAGAATCATAGAAAGTTTGGGTTGGAAGGGACCTCAGGAGGCCACATCTAGTCCAACCCCCTGCCCAGAGCAGGACCATCTCCAACTAGATCATCCCATCCAAAGCTTTGAACAGCCAGGTTTTGAAAACTTCTAAGGATGGAGCTTCCACCATCTCTCTGGGTAACCTGTTCCAGTGTTTTACTACCTTCCTGGTGGGGACATTGTTCCTAATATCTAACCTAAACTTCCCTTGCAGCAATTTGAGACTATTGCTCCTTGTTCTTTCATCTGCCACCACTGAGAAAAGTCCAGCTCCATCTTCTTTTGAACCCCCCTTCAGGTAGTTGAAGGCTGCTATTAAATCTCCTCCAAATCTCCTCTTCTCTAGACTAAATAAACCCAGCCCCCAAACCCTTTTTGTTGTCCTCTGCTATACTCTTTCCGATTTGTCCACATCCTCTCTGTAGCGGGGGGCCCAAAACTGGATGTAGGACTCCAGATGTGGCCTCACCAGTGCTGAATAGAGGGAAATAATCACTTTCCTTTGACCTGCTGGCAACACACCTACCAGTGCAGCCCAGTTTGCCATTAGCCTTCTTGACAGCAAGGACACACTGCTGGCCCATTCAGGTTATTGTCCACTGTAGCCCCCAGGTCCTTTTCTGCAGAGCTGCTGCCCAGCCAGTCAGCCCCCAGCCTGTACTGGTGCATGGGATTGTTCTGTCCTAAGTGCAAAATATTGTGGCTTTGATGAGATTTCATTTACTTTCATTTCCAACCAGCACCATCTCTGTATGTTCTCTGTATGCCTGAAGTCTGGGGAGGTTTAGGCCCCCTCGTCCCAAAGATATGTGATTAGCAGTTAATAGAGGGCCTCTATAGAGGCAGATTGGATCGCTCAAGGGATTGGGAATGTTATATCAAGCCTTTGGCATCTGGGCCACTAGTTTAGATCCAGCGATGAGTAGTGACTGACTGAGGTTAGACCAGTTGGTGACCTGTGAGAACAGTGTCATGCATCATGAAGTCACGGCAGGCCCCACTGTTGCCTGGCTGAATAGAGGGGTAGAAGGCACAGGAAGCCCCGGAGTTGAACTAATTCTGCATGAACAGGTCTTGCGAGTTGAAGGAGGCACACAGGTGAGTGTTGTGTGTGTGTGTCGGATGCTTATCCGGGGCTGTATCTATTCTTAGGATATAAACAGAGGAATCTGTTCTCCAGAGCTGCCAATCTGGCACCTTCCTGCGGTGCTAAAATTACGAAAAATTAAGAGTGATGAATATGAAAAGCATAGCTTAATTCAGAGCAAAAAGGAAATGTTGCTGACAGTCCTATTAGCCTTGCCTTGAAAGCATCTCTGGCAGAAGTGGAGCCCATTCAGATGACATATAACACTGTAATGGCATTGTTGCTGGAACCTCTTCAGACTCCTTCTCAGCTCTTTTCAAGACCTGTGGAAGAGAGATAGAGGGAGAGAAGTCAGACGAGGAGGTTGCAACCTCATTTCTTATTCCATTGGGCCTCTTTGTCCTGCTTTTTCACTGCAGGCACAACTCCTGTTGAAGGCATTCACATCTCTGTGATGCCTGGCTCCAGCCGAGACTTTTCCAGTGACACTCTTTTCATAACGCACCTGCTTTCGTCAAAAAAATGTTCAGATTTCTTCCCCAACCAGTATGCCACCTAAACTCATCTTTGGATTTTGACTGCATTCAGAACCCCCCTCCTCCCCCCAGTTTTCAGATTTTAATTTTTTTAAATTAAAACTTGACATTTGAATTAAAAATAAATAAATAAAAGTCTGTATGGAACCATATATTTTTTGCATTCTTGTAGTCATTTTCCACAAAAAGAAAAAAAAATCCATCCAGCTTGTCTGAGGAGGGTGAGGACTTTCCTATGAGGGCTGCAGTGCTTAGATCTGATCTACAGGCCTAAGCCCGGCACAGTTTTGCAGGCATGTCAGGTAGGAATATGAAAAGATCATACCCTGGGTCCCTGCAACTGTGTCAGCAAAAGTCTGCTGCTGATAGAAGAGAGTTTCTGTTGCAAAGCTGGTGTCATTTGAGGAGGTGGAATAACAACACTGGCAGAAAAAGCCTTCTGCGAGCAAATGCTGCATCTCCATTAGGGGACTCTGCCAACATAGCCCTGCATTCATAGCTGTAAGAGCAAGGGCATGCAGAGAAGGGTCCATAATGTAAACAAGCCCTTAGGTGGTACGGGTAAGATGCACTCATCATCACTCAAACACAACCCTGTTGAAGTGTGAAGTAGTGTTACAAGAGGCTACTCAGGTTTAACCAGGATACGGCAACACGTGTCTGCATATGTGTGCACAGCCCGTCATCCTCACCCGCTGGTAGCTCTCCAGGACCAGTAGGAGCCTCCACTTGAGTGGGATAGTCATGTGCCTGGGGCTGCCCATCACTACACATCCTTTTAGAGCCCCATGGAGGCCTCTCTTTAGGTTGTATTAAAAAGAGCTGTTGTGAAGTAGTGTAAAAGGGCTGAAAAGGAGTCAGTAAATCCTGTCCCAGAGGGACATGTCATCAAACAGGAAGGTCACTTCCAAAACGAGGTAAGGTTAAGAGGTTCTAAGGCATTTTTGCAGCTGAGAAGGCACTTAGCTTAGAAAACTCGCCCTTGTGCCATGCAAAAAAAAAAAACGGAAAAAAAGCCCCCCAGATAATGCTGCCTGATTGCTTCATGCTGGTTCAAGCTTTTCTCTCTTTCTCTTTTTTAACTTTACATAAAGCTCACCCCAGATCTCTCATAAAGGAGGCAGGAGCATAGAAGCTATTCTTGAACAACCTTCAACAGAAAGAAATGGGATCTGCTGCCGGTTCTTTTTCCTTGAGCCTTTGAGTGAAATTCCATAAGGGACACGTGAAAGAGAAACCGCACAAGATTCTAATTTCAGGTGTGAATATGGAGACATTTTTCATTAAGAAACATATGGTGGTAAGGTTAAAAAAAGAGGCGCTGCTTGACAACTAGGAACAAAACAATGAAATAAGAACAACAGGTGGGCCAAACCTCCAGCAGGGTTTGCAAACGACAAAACCAAGCTGGGATGGTTCAGAACCAGGTGATATTGTTACTTATTAGACCTAGTCAACATTTTTCCATGGGAACGGTTTTATTTTTCGATGGAGACTTGGGTTTTATGGCAAAAGAGGCATTTGCCTTCCACAGGAAGCTTGGATTGTCTTCTAGGGGCAACACAATTTTTGCAGGTGCAAACTGATTTTCAATCAAAAAGAATGATGCTGCCCAGCTTTGTGATATCATGTGATGTGATGTCATGTTTTTCTTTTTATACTTTGGTTTTAGCCCAGCTTTTGATACAGTGTCCCACAGCAGCCTCACAGGGAAGCTAAGGAAGTATGGGCTGGATGAGTAGAATGTAAGGTGGATAAAAAACTGGCTGGAGCATCGGGCTCAGAGGGTAGTAATCAATGGCTCAATGTCTAGTTGGCAGCCGGTATCAAGTGGAGTGCCCCAGGGGTCAGTTCTGGGGCTGGTTCTGTCACTGTCTTCATCAGCGACCTGGAAGATGGCATAGAGTGCACCCTCAGCAAGTTTGCAGATCACACCAAGCTGAGGGGAGTGTTAGTGACCTCGACAAATTGGAGGATTGGACCAAAAGGAATCTCATGAGGTTCAATAAGGACAAGTGCAAAGTCCTGCACTTAGGGTGGAGTAATGCCATGCATCGGGACAGGCTGGGGCTGACTGGCTGGGCAGCAGCTCTGCAGAGAAGGACCTGGGGGTGACAGTAGACAGTAAGCTGAAGATGAGCCAACAGTGTGCCCTTGTTTCCAAGAAGGCTAACGGCATCCTGGGCTGCATTGGTAGGAGGAAAGACTGAGGGAACTGGTCTTATTTAGTCTAGAGAAGAGAACACTGAGGAGGGATTTAATAGCGGCCTTCAACTCCCTGAAGAGGGGTTCGAAAGAGGATGGAGCTGGACTGTTCTCAGTGGTGGCAGACGATAGAACAAGGAACAATGGTCTCAAGTTGTAGCAAGGGAGGTTTAGGTTAGATATTAGGAAAAATTTTCTCATTAGGAGGGTAGTAAAACACTAGAACAGGTTACCCAGAGAGGTGGTGGAAGCTCCATCCTTGGAGGTTTTATAAGACCCAGCTAGACAAAATCTTGGCTGGAATGGTCTAGTTGGCAATGGTCCTGTTTTGAGCAGGGGAGGGTTGGTCTAGATGTGACCTCATGAGGTCCCTTTGAACCCTAATTTTCTATGATTGTATGTCATGTTATGACATGACATGACATGAAATGACATGTCTCTTATATTATGGCAGTGTCTGTGTGCCATGGTCATGGTGCTCTGCAAACACATAAGATGTTTATAATCCAAGTAAGTTATCACATTTTTATCCCCTTCCTACTCACACAAATAAGCTCAGGAGATGCAAATAAATTACTTTACTCTGGGTCTGGCCCTTTAATTAAAACCTTCTCAGATACATTGCTGGTGCCCTGTTGCAGGTAGAATTGTTACTTTTGTTTTACAGATGAGGAAATCTCAGGCAGAGAGAAGGCAAGTGGCTTGCCCAAGGTCTCACACTGAGTCAAAGGCAAGCTTTGAAATGAAATTCAGGTCTTCTGGCTCCTAACTCCGTGCCTTCTCCTTAGTAGCAGCAGCCAGAGTGGTCTAGTTGAATGAGCTCCTGTGGTCTGACAGTGGTCCGACATCACTACAGATACAGTTCATGCTCCATCTACCAGGGATGAGCCCTTAAGCCCAGCAGGTCAATTCAGATCAGACCAGATGTCATTGCTGGAGCCCATCTCTGTTTTCTCCTTTGCTCTTTGAATTCAAAGTCCTGAGCAGCACTGAGTTGATGTTGAATGGCTTATGTCTCCAAACCACATTTTGTGGGATTCTGCCAGTCTCTTCTCCAGTGTCTTTGACAGTCTTGGTCAAGACCTGCCTTTGTAGTATGTGTGTCAACTTGATGAGGCTCTCTTTTTTACAAATGGATCATTCTGTTCCTTTACCATCAAGGAAATTGTTCCCTTCCTGGAAAGGCTGCCACAGTGTTGTAGCAATGAAGTTTGGTGCCAGGGGCAAAGCCCTCAGTGGTAGCCTGCCCACACCCTGCACACAGATCTGGGGGGCACATGCCCCCCCCCCCCCGTGCTTGCCCAGGAGTTCACACAGCAGTGGGAGCCACCCTCCCCTTGTACCTGTGCCCCCGCAAATGAGCTGCTTGCAGCTCCATCCCATGCCCCACCTTGGCCGGGCAGTGCCTGTGGGTGCGTCTGCGCCTCGGTGCCTGGGGTGGTTGCCCCGCTCACCCCCTTCCTTGCTACAGCACTGTCCTGCCATGCCTTTGAAACATGGCTCTGGCTGCCAGGGACCCAAACAGAGAAAACAGGTCAGATACCCACAGGCAACCTTGAGAAAGGGGTGGTGGAAGCCTTCCTTGTATGGTTAGTACCCTCCATAGTCTTGTGCTTCAGTAGGAGGCTTTACGGGATGAAAGCTAAGAAGATCTGAGTTATCAAGACTCTCATGTTATCGACCCCTGTATCAGAGTTCGCTGAAGTAGCTGGGGCCGCAGACTGTATTGTGTGACTAGTCTTTTCCCTCCCTTAATAAGCCCCATCCATTGGCAGGGCAAAGAAGGGAATGACAGTGGCATGTGCAGCAACAAGGTGCCTTTCCCTGTGGGGAGATCCTCTGATAGAGGAAATTTGCAGCAGGTGACAGGCGGCATCCCTGAAGTCCAGCAGAGCTAAGTGTCCTTCTGAAAAAGAGGCAGAGGAGATTTCAAGGAGGTGGTATTAGGTCTTATAGGGGACACTTGGCTGCAACAGGGATTGCACAACTGAGAGACTGGGTGCACACAAGACTCCCACCACTGCAGGCAGTTCAGTTTATAGCTCTGAATTCTCTCCAGCGAGTTAGGTCCCACAGCCTCTTTGGAGCCTTTTTACTTGCATAGATTTGATCCAAGGATAGAAGGACTGAGTTTTTGGACTTTGTGGACATGTGAAATCTTATGTCCCTCTTTGGGTTTGGGCCACTGAGACAGCTGAAGATGAAGCCAGGAAAGAGGAATAGGTGAAGGAAAGAAGAAAAAAAAAGGTATAAATTGGGGGAAAGGAACATGATGAGAAATCTGTCCATAGGGGATGAGAATTTGTGGGGGAGGGGTTAATTCCAGGGTCCTGCCCACTTTGTAATTTGAATAATTGCATTCTGCTTCCCCAGATTCCTCCCACTGCTTCACCGGGATGGAATAGGCTGACTCATCACTTACTCACATCAGGTTTCTGACAGTGTTATGAACTCGCTTGGATTCAGTGGCATTATTCCCATCTTAACGATCATGTAACTAAAAGGAGGATGAAGCCCAAAAGTCTTCACTTCCTGTCTCCAATTATTGCGTTCCACTCTGCAGGCAGCTGCATTTCGGTGCATGTGGTGTGCGTACCCTTGTAAGGTCCTGAAAGGGCTTTGACTCTGTGAACCTGTGGGATGAAAGGTGCCAGAAAAACCTGAGTCGTATTAATACAGTGGAAGCGTGCCGGTCATTATTAAAGCAATGAGAAGAACCTTAGTGGTTTCACTTTACAGAGCTTTGTGCAAGTAGTTCTGCTGGTTTCAGTCCTTGCTGGTTTGCAGGCTTTGGGTTTCCAAGCCATGCTGCATTGCCAGGAAGAACTCAGAGAGAACCTGCAAGCTCCACATGGTTTTATGGGGCAGCTGTACCAATCTCCTATGGTTTTGGTTGAAACCCAAAGGTCCTCTTAAGGTTGCCTGGAAAATCTGGATAGCATTTGAAGGGAGTAGCTAGTCATGTAACCAAACCCAGGCAATCTGTGTGTGGTTTTGCATTTGGTTGTGCACTTTCTAACAGCTCAGCGAGACAGTAGGAAGGGGAAAATTTGGAGCAGACTAAGAGGAGGAGTATATTTTCCTCGCCTCCCATCTCCTTCCAACCCACCCCTTCAATAAGCCTCTGCTGCATCAAGCTGCTAAGTTGACTCCCTTACATTTCCCAAACTTTTGAAACCTGAACTTCCCCTTACAGCACCAGGAAACCAGCTGAGTTCCTCCTTCCAGCTGCAACCCTGTGTTTTCCAAGGCCTGCACTTCTTAATTGCTACATCTCCCTTCCCTTCCATGATTACTACATCATGCTTCCCCTCCCCTCCCACCCTGGTAACTCTGAACATCCCACGTACCCACTCATTGTCAGAAACACTGTCAGCGTTGATAATAGAGACTGTTCTCTGCTTTCTTACGTGCTTGGAAGAGCAGTGATAGAAGACCCCACCACCTCCATGACACACCTGGGAACCCCTCCAGGAAGCATATCCCACCTCCTCATTCTCACTCCACGTATGGCAGCTCCCTAAAGTGGGGCATTATAGTTGCCATACAGTGATGCTGACACAGGGCGACCACCCTCCTCCACTCTGTCTCAGGTGTGCTTATTGGCACGTGCCATAGGGCAGCTTCTTTGCTTCACTTCTTGGATTTGGTGTGTGTGGAGCGGGAGCAAGTGGATGAAATGTGGTTCATAGCAGCAGTCCCAACCGTGGCCTGAAATGGCACAGCTGTGCCCACAGCCAGCAAGGCTGACATTTGAAATGCCTGAATTAGCCAGAAGGGAATAATTCATACCTCAAAGCTGCTGTTTCAGGCCCCTTGTAAACTCAAGCAAACTCTTCTCTGTTGGTTATGCCCATTTGTCGTTTTGAAGAGCCTCGATATAATGACAGAAGAACCCAAGGTTCCCCTTTTCCCATAAGTGAATTATGACTGTGAAAAGTGACTGAGAGAAATCTTTGACCTGCCCCATCTCAGGCTGAGCCTTTTTAGCTGCCTAGAAAGCAATGGGAATGATGGGTACACCTAGCTCAGGCTGGGCTGTGGCCATGTAATTGGCCCTAATTTAAGTCATTCCTACCATACTTCATGATGGTAGATTTGTCTGATTTGCATATCCCTGAGATGCTGCTGTGACAAAGTGTTTTAGGATCTGCAGCTGTACTTTTCAGATGGTCCCTTATCTTTTGTAGAATAAAAACTACGGGTGAGAAACTTCTCCAGATTTTGTAGGGTCTAAAGGCATCTCCTTCTTGCACATTGTACAGCCTCCGTCCATTGATCTGGGACATGGTGGGATTCTGGCCCCAAGCAAAACCTGGCTGATCTCCATTCTGGCTCTGCTGCTAGGTGTTTGAGAACACTGACTGCAGCCTCAATGCTACCCCTGAACAAATTTGCTTTGGGGGTAAAGACTGACAGAGATGGAGAGAGCTGTCTAATCCCCCAGGGCCCTCTCTTGAAACAGTGATGTGATGTTCTGAGTGATTAACACCATTGCACGCCCTCTATGACTTGGCAGGCCCATCTCCCAATTGCAGGGGCCCATCTCACACTGCTGCATGGTCATCTCAACTGTGAGGGTTCGAGAGACTGACGCATTTTAATGCAGCTCTTTCAATAGCACATTTGGGAGGTGTTGGAATGACTGCCCAGCCCAGCACTGAAGGTTTGTCCACATTTGAAAACTAATTGGCATGAATACAGGGTGTGAGTTTAAAGGGCTCTGTGTGTGCACACACTAATTTTGGAATAGTCTTAATCTATTTTCAAAGGTGAACTGGAAAAACTTCCTATGAGATGCAACCATATGAACAATTGCCCATCAGAGAAGAGAAGTAGGGAGACTATACTGCACATTGGTTGCTCTATGGGAACTTCTCATGTGTGCATGCTTTACCCCTGCAGTAAGTGGAAGCTAAACTATAGTAACTTGCTTCTCTTTCATTGAGAGTTAAACTCTTCCAGGTTAGTTTTCATTTGCCACAGAGTAAGAGCATTCAGGCAGGCAAGTTACCAGGGAGCAGCTGACACACAGGAAAGACCCGTGACCTTTTTACCCTGGGTAAATTGTTCATATGTCCATACCTTTACTTTAGAATAAATGTGCAATGAGGAGTTGTTCAGGAATAGCTATTCTGGAATAAGACATGGGCAGACAGGCCCTGTGAGTGCCAGACATTTCTGTTTCTCCCTGGTATTAGTACAGTGTAGACAGTGTTGGGTGCTTATGCTGCCCCTAAGGCATGTGGACCCAAACCTACACCTGAGAGAGTTGTCACCATCAGGCTGCTGGCACCAGTTGTGCCTCTGTGGAGTGTGCAGTTCTGGGCTGCGATGGTTTGACTCAGCTGAGCTGAGTTTCATTGCGTCTTTGTGAAACGGGGATGCTTGATGGTTGGGAACTGAACTGGGGCCAGTCGCTCACTTTGCTGTGGAAGGAAGTGGGGTAGGGTTGCTCCTGACCTAGCATTCACACCAGCCACCTAGAAGGGCAAAGCTCTGTATCCTATTACCACTCCCTTCGAGCCGTTTAATCCTGTGAGCTGACAATCTTTTGATCTCGGTAGCTCTATAGCACAGCATAATCTTGCTGTGCAAGGCTGGCTGCTTAAAACCCTGTGCCTGTTTTGCAGTTGTGAGGGTTTGTTGTATAATAGGGGAGATGGATGGAATTGAGATCTAAGAGAAATTAATTGGGTGCTTATTACTATTAGTTATTCGTACCCTTGTAGCTACTTCTCATAGTAGCACTAGAAGATGTACTGCTGCAGTCCTTTGGAAAAGCAATAGAGGAATCCTGTGGCTTAGAGCAAAGGAATTTCTGCCCTGCGTTTTTTTCCCAGGGTACCAAGAAAAACAACTCTTGGAGAGGAGTGAAGAGTTTACCAGGTGGTTTTGCCTCCTTGGAGTTGGCTGGGAAAGCCAAGCTTCCTTTCCAGCTTAAAAAGCTACATGCAGGGTCATGTTACAGTCTGCCTCTTCAGTAGCAAGGAGGGATTTTTTTTTGTTGAGAGAGCTGTTTTCTTCTTCTGTATGCACAGAAAGCCATTTGGGTTGCTAAGATGTTTGTATAATATCTATCCCACAGTAAGTACCTTCCTTTCTGCAAATACTCTTATGTGTAGCCAGTAGTGGTTTTGGAGGATGCTTATGTGTTAGCAGCAAGGGGAGAGAATCACAGTCTTTCTGCTCCTTACCTTGGGATCTGACTTACCGCAGCTCACACGCCAAACTAGGGGTGGCTCTGGTCAGTGCTTGAATGGCAGATTGTCATAGGAAGACCAGGGGGCACTGAAAGTTGCAGTGATGATTCAGGAAATTACTCTCTTCTCTTGCAAATAGCACTGAGCCAATTCACCAGCGCGGAGTTAGGAGGAATAGTGTTAGTCAAAGCTGCTTTTAGATTGTGCTTAAAACTGGTACCAGGCCTAGCACTCTCGCCAAACTCCAAGTAGGCTATTACCAGGGATTCTAGTTTTCATAGATTTCACAGATTTTCATAGATTTCATAGACATCAGGGCTGGAAGGGACCTCGGAAGATCGAGTCCAGCCCCCCGCCCAAAGGGCAGGAAGTCAGCTGGGGTCATAGGATCCCAGCAAGATAAGCATCCAGTTTCATCTTGAAGGTGTTCAATGAAGGTGCTTGAACCACCTCCGGCGGCAGGCTGTTCCAGACCTTGGGGGCTCGGACAGTAAAGAAGTTCTTCCTTATGTCCAGCCTGAAACGATCTTGAAGTAGTTTGTGACCATTCGACCTCGTCATCCTTTGGGGCGCTCTGGTGAACAAACGTTCCCCCAGATACTGGTGGTCACCCCTGATAAACTTATAGGTGGCCTTTTTCTCTGATAAAAAACATCCCTGATTTTCGGATTAAAAGAAGACCCAAAATCCATGTTTTTCCGTGATTAAAATGAAAAACTGCTATATCTCTTTCTATATATCAGTGGTGTTTTGTTTTAATCATGGAAAAATATGGATTTGGGGTTACTTTTTTAAATCTGAAAATTGGGGATTTTTTTTTATTAGAGAAAACCAGGACCCCTGGTTATTACATTCCTCCTCCCTGGAGTTTTAGTCGGATATGACATCTTTACTTTCTGTCTTGGGCTGTGGGGTAGCCTTGCTCAGTTAAGCAGGTGCTTTGAGCACATCCTCTTCCCTTGGGTCAACATCAGATTTTGGACCTAGGAAGTTCAGCCCCAAAGTCCAGACCTCTACCATCCGAACTAATGGTATAACTCCATCAGCTCAGCTGGCAGGAGGAGTAGGTAATTACCCTCTATGTCCATCTGTCATTAGAAAGAGATGCCACACTTCACAAATAAAGCATTCATTGCAGTCGAGTTTCCCTGGTGTAAATCACAAGAAGTTCTGTTGAAACCAGCGGGCTGACACATGCATAATGTGTATGAGACCAGAAACAAATTCATGGACCAGGATTTTCAAGGGGACTAGAAAGTTTGAGTGCCAGACTCGAGACACTTAAAAAGCCTCCTGATTTTTAGAGCCGTACTTCCAGCCTTTGTCTAAACCTCAGGCCATTCAGCTCAAAGCTGGGCCTCCAAAATTACTCACTGGTTTGAAAACCCCTTCGTTTTCCTTTAAAATCCTCCAGCCCCCACTCTCAAAACTCCAGTGCGCAGCATGCTACTGACTTATCAGTATTTCTCAACCACCTCAGCTCAACACGCTGCCCACTCCCTTCCCTTACTCACCTCCCCTCTCCTCCGCTGAAACTCAGCCTGAATCCCCCCCTGGAATACCCACCTACAACTTGCAGATTGGCTGGCGCTGTGATGAGCTCAGCTCTAGGGCTTTGTGCAACTTTTTTCTTCTGGCTTCCATCCATGTGGGCTGGAATTCAACACCTTGATGTAAAAACCCTGCAGCCTCCAGGGTTTTGCTTCCTTTATCTTGAAACGTGTGCAGGATTTGGGCACTTAGTTTGCACGTTGGATCCAAGTTGGCTCAAAAGGTTCCTAGTTCTTTTGGCACATTGGGGTGAGTTTGGGGTTTATGCAGAAATCAGAGAAGATGTGTATAAGTTCTGGCTTCAGTATAAATGTATTTCTCCGCTCCTACCACCGTCTCACTTTCCCTCTTTCCTTTCTCTCGTCACCTTCAACATAATTCTTTCTCATATATACACACATGCTCGCTGCACACACACACTACCATTACCAACCAACCCCCCTGCCCTGGCTATATTGCCTTGTCTAACCAAACCCTCTTTCTGCATTCTTATTATAGCATTCCTATTGTTTTAAGCTGTAACCACTGTGCATTGTGAGTAGCATAAAGGCCGTGTTGCAAAATGGAATTGTATTGTATATACCGGCTGTGTGCTTCCTTTTAAACTATACCCCTGTCACCAGGCAGCTTGCTACAGTGTGGTTGCTGAGTGAACAGCTGAGAACCTGTGGGAAGACCCAAATGGCACTTAAATTATATTTGCTCTTTGATTTTGAAGACATTTAGTACCATTTAATAGAATCAGAATGCAATTTAACTCTGCAAAGAGAGGGAGGCTGCCTCTGGAGAAGTGACACTGCCACGGCTGGGGAAACAAAAAATTCAAGTGAGCAAAACAGCAGGGTCAGGTTTACTATCCAGATAATTATTATTAAATAAAGAAGATAGTGGGACTGTATCTGTCAGCTTCTCTGTGAACAAGAAATGGCATTAACCACTCCATTGCTGCTCCGTGTATGAGCTGCACCTGCAGTGCACATCATACACCCGAAATCTTGGTTGACAGTCCAATGGAAAGTTAAGCTTGCCACTGTTAGTTGTAACAAGAGGGACTGGGGCCAGGTATATAAGAGCTGGGTTACCAGTGAAGTAAACTCTCCTCCTGTTGATGCCGATTGTATTGGCAAAATAGGGGCTTTCAGCACTAAAGCTAGTACCTACCAGCTCCGTGAATGAAAAGACACTTTTTCATGGCTCCGTCCAAGTCTGCCTTGCTGGTTTTGCTGGTATAGCAAGCTGGGTTACAAAAAAAATATTTGCACCTCTAATCAACCTAGCTGCATCATCTGACTGTGTAGGGTAGACACCACATCTGGAATAGCACTGTGAAAGTGGAGGTTTCTCCTCTCTACGGTTTTTTGGAGCAAAGGAGGACAGTCCAGTGGCTTTTGAGGATGGTCCAGAAAAATGGTACTGACTTCAGACTTGGGAGACATGTCTGTTCCTTTTTGTAGCACAGCCTTTTTGTGTGATCTGGCCAAGTCACTAAGGTTATGTGTATGCTTGGGTACCACTAGCAATTTAAGCCATGGCAGCCTGGAGTTCAGTGCAAAAACCTTCCAAGAAGCAGGGTAAATCCTCCCTTAGGTAGGTAGCCCAGGCTCAGTCCATGTTGCCATGCCTAGCTTGTCTGAGTTTAGGTATGTCATTGTCTACACTGTATTGCAGTGACTGCCATGGTCACTGTTTAGCATCTGTCCCTTACCTGTAAAAAGCCTTACCCCAATTTGCCAAAAGAAAGCATGTTCATACCTCAAAGAGATATGGTGGAGGATATGTCTGATCTGTTAGAGATCACAGGGCACTGGAATGCCGTGCTGATTTGGGCTGCATAAATACCCAGGATAGACAGAAAGGTGCTCAGCTGGCAGTCTAAAAGCTTGCTTTTCTTACTACCACCAGCACCATCTGTTTGTTTGTCAGTATAATTTACTTCTTTTCACCATCAAATCACATAACCGCTATGCTATAATAATCCCAACCACCTCTAGCACGTCTCATCTCACGTTCACAAAGCACCTTACAAAAGAGAGTATCACCCATTTTACAGGTGTGGAAACTGAGTGACCAAGCTAAAATAGCATTTCCCCTACCATGATAAACAGGCCCAGAACAATCTCACATGCCTTAGACCTCTCCCTGTCCAAGGGTGCCGGAGAAGAGCTGTGTTGTGCAGTGTATTAGAAAGGCCAATAAATGGAGGTTCTCTTGAACGGAGGATGGGAGCAAGTTCTAGAGTCCAGGGATTTCTGTTGGGCAACACCTTCTGCTCTTACGTATTTTAACCTTTGGGGCTCCAGGTCAAGCCTCTGATGCAGTGGTATCACATGGCACCATCGTACACATGTGTAGACTGTGTCTACCTGTAATCCAGCAATCTTAAATTCCAACTGATCACCAGGGCGTTTGCTTGCTGGCTGGGCAAATTCTGCTGAAGAACACCGAGTTCCTGCAGCAAAACAGTAACAGAAGGATGCTCTCTTTTCAGAACAGGCAGGATTTGAAGGCTCCAGTCTATATCCATCTGTCCAAGAGTAGGTGTGAGTATACATCTGCATCTCTAAAATACCTTGATATGTCCAATCCTCCTGGATAAAGGCAAGGGATTGAATTATTACTAAGGGACAATATTTCATTTCCAATAAGTGCCTTAATCTTGTGAATAAATATTACAGCTTCGTGCTCTAATCCCTAAGCTGGTGTCTCTCTCCCCTTCCCAGTTACCTTTGTGTTGATTTACATTTAATATGTTGCCATCAAATCTCTCTCTGTGTGTGGCTTATTATAAGTGCAGTATTTATTCTGTTGAGGTTTTTTTCTTAGTCACATTGGTATTGTATTCTAATGCGCTCACACAAAGGAATGCTGGGCACATTCCTAAGATATTTGCATCTCCGGTTCCTTAATTCTTTCTGTGCTGTTGCAAACACAGTCTTTTGGCCATGCATCCAAAGTTGTGTTTCTCATACTGATGAGGCCTCTCCAGTAAGTCTCTCTGCGGGTTTCAGCCAATTCCAGGTGGCTTTGGCTATGAACTTTCACTTCTGGACACTTTCCTCTCTCTCACTCTTGCTTCAGAAGTTTTTCCGAACCATCCTGAGCATGTGTTCGTAAAATCCCAATTTAAACACATAGACACAATATATGCAGCTGCTTAGAATATTTCTGGGTATAGGAAGGGGGGTGGGATTCTTTCAGCTCTCCCTCCCTTGGAGTTTTGGGAGTCAGTGAAGCGCGCAAAACAAAGCAAGCTCCATCCCGAACATCAGAGCTGTCCTCGTTTGACAGCAGACGGGTGCCGATTGACATTTTCCCCCAAAGGTGAGGTCCTCACTTGCGAGACCTGAACTGGTAGGCTGTGCAATGCTACTGGCATGGTTGGTCCTGTTCTGTAGACTTCATTCTCCAGTGAGTCCAGTCCTCTCTGCCACCCGCTACACCATCCCTTACACCTCTTCTGTCTCTGTACTTCTTGATTACTTTCTTGGAGTTAGTGGATTGCAGTCTCTTCTGGTCCTATTCTTTTCTTTGTCCCATCTACTAGTGTGACCACTGGACTCAGCCCTGTCACCATCATTAGCCGGTTGCATTCATGCCAGCTTGACTTGGGCATTGCTATTATAGCTGGGCGTGGGTTCCAGTTGCAGGGGAGGGACGGCAGGTTCGGCACAGTGCTGAGGGGTGTACAGGTAATGAGCTGAATTTCATTAGGTCTCCTGTGGTTCTGGCAGGATAATGCAGCCAAGAAGGCGAGACAGCATCACAGATCTCAAACTATGTCATCAGATGTGGGTTCTGCTTGAACCTCCAATAGTAGCCTTTTCAGAAGGGCGTAGCTGCCACCTGGGTCAGCATTTTGAAGGAGCTCAGTGCTAAAGCTGGTCGGAACATTTTCACCCAAATGAAATGTCCTAGAAGCCAAAATATTGTGTGGAAGTTAGAAACTCAGGCCACGTCCTTAATCTGCTCAGTTTAGAGGGGAAATCTTCATCCCAGCTTGCACTGAACAGCAGAGCAGCCTGAATCTCCAGCTTCCCAGGTCAGTGTTCAAACCACCACGGCCTGGAGGGTGAGTGGTGCTTCCACTTCCCCCGGGTATAGGGAAGAAATAGTTCAGAACCTCGAAAGTTGCTGTGAATTGAATTGTCCCCGTCCCAGCAGGATAACCCAGTGCTGGTGACTCCAGCTGAGCCCAGTCCAACTGCATGATGGAGAAAGTCTGGAAGTTCACTCTCCACACCAAGCTAATTTCTCATGGCTTTGGGACTGCATGCTACATTCTTCAAGGCTTGAAAACTGGCTACTAATAGTAAAGAGACAGGGCTGGGGGAGATGGGTTCAATCCACAGGCTGACTGACAGATACCATTAGTATTTTAGTTGATGGGTCAGGTATCCAGATTGTAGCCATACTGGCGCAGAGGCAAAAAGGAATCAGTACTTGAGGTAGAGGTGATATCAGACTATACCTGCTTTTCTCTGAGCCTAATCTGCATGTAAAATGAACTGTTCCAAACAGGAGATTTTTACCACACCTTTAACTCTCCTATGCAATATGAATTGTCATTTTTACCTAGAACTTTTACAATCTTTTCTCCGATGCCTGAAGAAGGGTGTTTGTGCCCAAAAGCTTGCGATTAAAGATTTTTTTTTTTTTTTTTTTTGCAAAATTATAGGTGGTCTAATAAAAGATCTCACGTCTACCATGAGTCCTGATTCCTTAATTGATGGGTATCATTCTAGTACCTCTATAAGCAGCAAAATAATGGAAGGGCCCTGTTTTTTTAATAATGGCAAAATCCTCAGTTGGTTTGAATCATGTAGCTGCAAGGGGACCATGAAAGCTATCCCAATACTTGTAGAAGCCAAGAATCCCTGCAGTTCCCTGGGGAAGAGAGTTGCCTGAGAAGCCACACCTAGCAATCATTTGAGTGGGTCTGGCCAGAAGAAGAAACCCAGGAGCTCTCACATGAGCCTGCTGGGAGGCATCCAGTTCAGTTTTGAACAATCAAGGTGCTTGGGGAAGGTTCAGGGAAGCAGCCAACATTTCGAGTGCTTCTCTGAACTGTGAGTGATGGAGCAGGAGGAGGTTTGGGTCAGAGCCTCAGCTGCTTCTGGTGCCTGGGGGCTCTGTGTTCTGCGTTGGGCCAGGCTCCATGTCTAATCTAATCCCCAGCTGTTTTGGGGTTCACTTATCCCTCTCCACTCATTAATGCTGAAACAGGCAGGGACTCTGGTAGGGGAGAGGCATCTCCGCTGTTGCCGTTGCCTTAGAGCCGTGTCAGGTGGAAGCACTGTGAATGAGCCATGTGTTTTATTCAGAGCGCAGGAGTCCGCATCAGGTGGAAGCTCTGCACCAGGAGCTGAGGGAGGGAAGGGCACTGCAAACTGTAAATAATTGAAAGGCTTCAGCTCCCACCTCTGTGCTGGGCATTGTCAAGGGACCTCCTCTCACTTGCTAGTGGTGCCCCTGTGAAACCTAAGCGGCTGCTCGATAACTGTAGTGAGAGATTGCTCAGGAAGGGGGTCAGGCCGGAGACCAGATTGCAGCCTCTTATAGCCAGTGGAGGGCACCGTGCTCTGCTCCCCGTGGGCTCTGGAACCAGCATTTGGTGTCAGCCTCTTCTTGGTCCCTTCTACATGGCAGAGCCTCGTGCAAGCAAAATCCTGGTAGTGCCATTCCAGCCAGAGTTATGTGAGCTAGGCAAAGGGGAGCATTTAACACAGCCACTTAAAAGCCTCCCCACTTCCCTTTCACGTCTCGCAACATCTGTCCTCACCCAGAGTGCTGGCACCGGCTCTGATCCCATGTCTCGGCATGCCCCAGCCTGGCAGTATTACAGCCGCTCTCTTTTGAGGCTGGAGTCCTGATCTGTTGTAGGCCGTGCAAATTCTGCTGTAGGCTTCAGTGGAGCCAGGGTTGCTCCCTGAGATTGCATGGCATGGATGTGGCAGCAACAAAGCCTGGTTGGGATTCAGGGGACCTGGCTTCTATTGCTGTCCATACTGAAGCTTCCCTTAGGCCAGTTGCTTCAACCCCGCTGTGCCTCAGTTTCCCTAAGGTATAATGATGCCTCAATCTTTTGTAAGGGCTTTGAAGCCCTACAGCTGGGTGGTGGTAGTGTTAAATAACTGATTGTTGGGAGGCTCCATTAGCGTAGCTATTCCAGGTAGAGCCGGTTGGGGTTTTTTTAACCTGACTGTTTTTTCAAGACAGGAAAACTCCTTCCTGCCCATCTGTAGCTGTGATAGGGCATCTGGTAGGGCACAAGGTAGGGAACTTGCAAATGTGGTGGGGGTTCTCCTGGGGCTCAGTGTGGACAGTTTGTCTCAGTAGGGGAGCAACTTTCTTGACCTGGCTACTGGAAGCTGGCCTGTGCCAGCAGGAAGGGCAACCTTTTCCTATGCCCCTTACAGCAGCCCTTGTTTTTCTTGTATTTACCAGGGCTTGGTCCTGTATGTACCATGGCGGAGGCAGATCCTTATTCCATTATGGGCTGCTCTGGCAATTAGCACAGACTAAACGGAGAAAGCTACACGGGCTTAGCTAAGGAGACTCGAGACCTGGCACTAGGCTCTGTAGGTTGGGTTTTTTTTTTTTAAGAGAAAACAAGTACATTTTGAATATATGGAGATATTTATAAAACTGATGCATTTCCAAGCTGTTCTCATGAGACGGATGGCAAAGAGGAAGAAAGGGAAAAGGTGTGTGTGTGTGCGGGGGGTGGAAGCAGAAGCTGCTCTTTCACTTCTTTTTTTTTTTTTGGAATA
Source organism: Alligator sinensis (assembly GCF_000455745.1). Classification (NCBI taxonomy): domain Eukaryota; kingdom Metazoa; phylum Chordata; order Crocodylia; family Alligatoridae; genus Alligator; species Alligator sinensis. The sequence goes on from NW_005842611.1 coordinate 151,808, forward strand.
ACTCTGTTCGGTTTCATTCCAAATCTTCTTCTCTTGCGGGAGTTAGTCTGATGCTTGGTACAGAGCTACCAGGGGGGAAAAAAATTAATTGAATCCTTACGTTTGAGTGATGGCTACTCCAGGAGCTTGTCAAAGCTGATGGTTAATCTCAGGGGTGTTAATTGCTTTGGATTTCTTCTTGTCTCCTATTTCAGTCACTCCTCTCCACCTACCAAACCACCCCCACCCCATCACCTTGAGCCCACCGTAGGTTGACCCGAGTGATGCCTGTGGAGTCCTCATTCTGAGGGAGGCAGGGGAAGAAACCTGTGCCTACCACCTTACTCTGTTTCACATGGGTCCTGTTTGCTGATAAGGTTAATTGATTTCCATTGCTTTAATTAACAAAATTCAATTTCCACCTAATGAGAGAGATTTTGGCGCAACATGTGTAAATGGCAGTGACGAACGCCCGCTGCAGTGGAAGGGGAGGGGGCAGCAGTTAGCAGCACGCCAGGGGCTAACAAGAGTAGGCCTTTATATTGGTACAACTGCCTGCGCTTTAGCAGTTGTACCTGTATACATATTTTGGTAAAAAAAGAAAACAACCCAAGAAACCAAAAACCCAAGTGTTGCTGACACATTCGTGCCAGTACAAAATCAATGCACTGATCAGGCCAGGATTCCTACTTCTCCAGGAGGCATTTCAAAGCATTGCTAAAGCTGGGGGGTGCGTTGAGACCACCTAGCTTACCCATTCAAAGTGTTGTGCAAACACTGAGGGATCCCCACAGCACACCTATGAAAGTGGGGGAGGTTGGGGCAGAGGTGAGGTGCTTTGCTGAAGGCCACGGAGGGGAAGTTGGTGGCAGTACTGGGAGTGGAGACCTGCTATTTTTGGGCCCAAACCACCCCGACCCTGCATGCCCTGCCAATGCCATCTCCCACTGGCACCTCGGAGTTGGACGCTGTCTGTCTCAGCAGGATGCCGACAAGCATCAGTGCAGAGGAACCTGTCACCTTCCTCTGGCCAGCAGCAGGATGGCAGCTCGGGCTCTGACCTGGGGCCGTTCTCAGTCCCCAACACCAAAGAGGTGGCAACTGCTTTCCAAACTTGGCAAGTGCTCAGCTAGCAACAGGTGAGGTCTCCCTCCCACCTCTCGCTGCCTCGTTTGTGCCGAGGCTGGAATCAACAGGAGAGGTGGGGGGATGGGGGATAGATAGAGGAGGGGGTGGGGGGAAGAGAGAGAGAGTCACTTCTCATCAAGTTGATCAATCTTTCTGCTGTTTGAAGCCTCTCAATGAGTTGAATGTGATTTTCTCTGCCTCGCGCAGAAGGGAAAAGTCGATCACTTGTAATGTTCAGCATGCAGAACAGGCACTCCATCAAGCTGTTGTGTTGCATAACCATGATTGCTGCCGACCAGGGTTTCTAGCGTGCGCAGAACGATGGCACCGTGGGGGAGGGCTGTCCGTGATGCATCCAAGCCCCAGGCAGCGGTCACTTTGCCTTGGCTTTCTGGGCTCACCTCTGCTTGCTCTTGACGTGGGGCTTCAGCACTGCTTGGTCTCTCCAAAGGAGGGGAAAATCTTTAAACGGAGATCATGTTTTCCCCGAGCTGATTGTAGAGGGAGAAAAATAGCAGTACAAACTGGTGGGAGTATACATGCACGACTACTCTCTTTTAAAAGGAATCAGACCTGCTTAAGTCAGTCATTGGTCCTACACTGCCAGCAGATACGTCCGAGCCTCCCTTGGCTCAAGTGAAAGGCCTTTGAGTGCTGGAGAGTTGGTCACTGCACTGGGGTTCAAGATCTCGGTTCCCTTCCCAGTTTGGTCAAGTGCCTCCTGTGCGATGTTGGGCAAGTCCCTTAGGGCTAAACCCAGGAGCATAGATAGCCCTTACACTGCTGCATAGCCATACTGCTTGGCATCCAGCTTCCAGGGACAGCTGGAGTGGAGAGCGCTTAGGTAGTTCCTAGCCTGTGGCTTGGTGGTGAGAGCTCTTTGCTGGGAAATGGGAAATGCAGATTCAAGCCCCCTCTGGGCTAGGAGCACCTAGTACCTGGGTGTCCAGTTGCCTGGGCAAGCACCCTAAGCACTAGACTATTGGGCTAAAAGGTGAGAGGGCCTTCCTCTGTCTAGTACCTGTACATGCAGAAAGGAAGCACAGGGCAAGGGTAGCTGTGCTGCATCCCAAACCGGGTGAGTGCCAAAGCCTGCAGCTATGTGGCTGTGTAAGCACCACTGAGACGTGTGAGGTTGAAACAGGATTGAGCCCTTAACCTTCCTGTGGTGATGTTTTCCCCAGCTTCCCCCATGCTGTCCAGCCAGTGCACCCTCCTCCTTGACTCAGAAGAAGATTTGGGGTGAGACAGCTTCTCATTCTGAATGGCTCATTCACTCTCTATCCTCTAGCGAGCCTGTCGGCAAGGGGGCAAGCTGCCGTCTTTGTGTAGATGAGGTCATAAATACCTGCTCTCTGGACCTTAGCTGAGACCACCAAACTCATTACATGCAAGGCATGGATGGAGGCATCTTTTACTCAGCTCAAGGGATTTCTGGTCAAGAAATGCGGGGAGGGAAGGTGCTGAGAAAAGCAACCATAACCAGCCCACAAATCCAGCCTTGACATTCCCATCTCCCAAGGACGCTACCAAAGAGAAGAACGCAACAGGTGCCAGTGGGGTTATCAGCACAGTTCGTCAGGGCTGCTGTCTGTAGCCCAGTGCAGCCCTGTGCAGTCCTGGGAAGCCCAGCGCCTGATGCACCAGGCCAGAGGCTGCAGATAAGAAAAAGCGATTTCTGGTTTTAATTAACTGAGCTTTCATTTAAGAATAAACAAAGGCCATGTTTGTGTGCTGACAGCTGGCTGTCCTTCTGGGTCAGATAAGAAGGCAAGTTATTGCCTGCAAGCTGCAAGAGGGACCAGGAGAGAGTCCAAGAAGCGGGAATGTGAACAAATGCCGAGTGAACGTGCATGCCGGCAGCCCTAGCCCTTTGTGTGCAGCACTAAAGAGCAGGGGGGGGCTTCTGCCCATTCAGTTCTCTGCCTCCAGAGCAGCAAAGAGTGGGAGCCGCTATCCTGAGACTATTTGTGCAACCCCACCAACAATGGGCGAGCAAGCTTGGGCACGCTTTCTGTGGCTGCCTCTGCAGAGGTGGGATGGGCTGGGTCCATGGAGATCCTGCTCTCTTTGGGAGGGCTACTTGCATTTTTCCCCTTGGGCCTGCCTTTCCTTCCTGACTGCTATGATACTTTCTCCTTCCCCTCTGGCCACAGCTCACGGCATGGCAAGCAGCTTTAGTAATGCAGCTCATGAGCTTCAGTGCTCAAGACCGAGGCTTTTGTCAGCTTTGTTTCTATCACCCTGCAGAACAGGGCTGAAATGGTTTGAACCAGAGTTCATCAAGCATGCTCAAGCCATATGGTGGGGGCTGGGAATAAAAGAAATAGAGAGGGTCAAGCTCAATAGAGAGAAAGACAGAAAATGCATCCAATGAGGCTTTGCCCTCTGTTAACCCTACACATTTGTGGGCAGTCTAGCCTGCTCAATGGGGTTTACCTTCCTCCTGTGATTTGTCATTGCCACTTCTGAATGCCTATGGGACATTCAAACAGTGCCTTCAGCCTGGACCGAAGTATGAAGATCCTGGGAGATCCCCAAAGTTGTCTCATGAGATTTCAGCTGGGGCCAAAAACCAAAAAACCCTTTTCTTAGACTTCCATTCCACCCTAACAATTCACCACAATTCAGGCCCCAGCCCCTGGTTTCACCTGGAAAGTGGAAAGTTGACTCTTCTCTGGAGTTGGCTCTTTTGTGGAGGGTGCAAAGAGCACCAGCGGGAGCCTTTTTCAGCCTGGTCTGCAGAGAGTGCAGAGCGTTTCAACCATTTCTTAGGCAGTGGCCTATGCAAAGCATTTTAAAGAGTCCAATCAACATCTCCTTCTTCTCCGTGTTGCTCAGATTTCCCTCCCTTGGCGTTTAAGATATAACAGTTCTGGTAGTTTCCTAGTTGTCCAGAGAGTCTTCCAGGCAACACAGGGTACACAACAAATTTTAATGATAAAAGTAACAGTCAGTCTTAGAGTTTTTCTACAATACAGAGCAGCCCATAATGGAATAAGGATCTGCCTCCGCCATGGTACATACAGGACCAAGCCCTGGTAAATACAAAAAAATCTGTTTTTGAACGCACACAGAGGCATTGCTTTCTCTGCAAAAAGTTGCCTCATGGAGAAGCAGTGGATGCTTGTAATAGGGATCTTCTGGCTTAGCTCCGCCACTTCTCAGAATAACACAAACTGAAATGACAGAAGGCCTCTTCTGTCCCACAGCTGCATCCACATGAGTGGTTTCAAGTTTTCTCAGCGCTCATGAGGGCTAGAAACTCTGTTTACACACACACATGCATACACACACACCTATGCGCACATATGCATTTAAATGACATCTGTGATTTCCACTTAATCCTCTGACTGCAGGAGCTGGAGTTTTACATGAATGTACCAGAAAGACTTTTAAAGAGTCTGGAAAACCCACTCACACAAACAGTCACGCCACTGCAGCGCAAGAAAGGACAAAAAACCGTGATGTGTACAAACGCCCCTAAATATCAGGAAAATGATGACGAAACTGCACCGATCAGTAACGGGGGAGTAGCTGCAGCTGGCCTGCTCTCTGCATCCAAATTTCTGGTTCACGAGGCTGTCGCCTCGCTTTGGGAGTGAAAATAGGACAGAACCAGAGGCCACGAGAGCTTTTCTCTGAGTCTCAGACTCTGTTAGAGACATGGACACCATTTTGATTTCCTTTCTTAAGGCCCCTTTGTGTCTAGCTCAGGGGTCAGCAACCCCCAGCACACGTGCCAAGTATGGCATGCAAGGCCATTTTGCTCGGCACACCACCACCAGCCCAGGCTCGAAGCAGCTGCTGCCAGCCACGGAGCCCAGGCTGCTCCCAGCCGGCAGCTGGGAGGCTGCCAGCCTGCAAGCCCTGCTGCAAGCAGACCGGGCTCCTTGGGCCAGCTACAGCCGGGAGGCTGCAAACAGCTGCTCTGGCATATTGGCACTCCGGCACCTTCCAAGGTAGACATTGTGGTTTTTTTCAGCACTCCAGCCAAAAAACACTACCTACCCCTGGTCTAGCTAACTACAATGCATTTATAGGGTAGTAAATCACACTGCACCTGAGAGTGCAGTGCCTTGCCCTGTTCAACTTTCCATCTGAGGCAGGAAAAGATCTTCTGGCACAAAGGGATTTTCACAATTAAGTGCGTGTCTTCTTCATTGTATTCCTCACTGGTGATGGCGCTGTCCTGTCACAGTGGCCCCTGGATCCTGGAGTTATTGGAACAGAGGCTCTTTCAGAGATGGTTGTTGCCGGGTAAATGTCAGCCTTGCTGTTTCAGTATCACCTCTGAGATGAATTAAGTGTTTGAAGACTGACAAAATTGCAGCATTCACAGGCTGTCATCTAAACAATTGCATTCAATGGGAGAAAACAAACTCTCCCAGGTCATCAACAGTCAACTTTTGATGCTAGTAGATAGCAGTTAAACTGATGGAAGAACAAAAACACCTCCCAACAGCTGATGAGTCAGAAATTCAATCACCCACATGGTATCTCTCCTAATACAGCAAGAACAGGGTGTTCATGGCACCCGTCGGCAAGGGCCAGAATCGAGTGTGGTTGCTAAAGGCTTGTCCAGATTAGGGACATTTTTGCTGCTCATTGAAGTACCCTTGCATCAAAGTAAAGTATAAAGTGCCAAGTGTGAATAGAGATACCGCAGTGACAGGGCCAGATATATAGTAACTCGTTTCCTGATGCTGGCAGCTCTTCTGTGCTGGATACAGGGACAGCTCTACAACAAATCCCTCCTCTAAGCATGGTATTTATCTGCCCTTACAAGAAAACGAAGTTCAAGTATCATCAGCTTTCCCCACCACTTGCGGGTGCCGGATTTGGAGTCCCCCAGAATAAATGTACCCATCTTGATCCTTCAGAAGCAGCCCCAGAGCTCATAAAATGTGAAGGCAAGCAGCCGGCTCTGCAGGGTTAGCAGATGTGCTATGCTCTTTCTCCGTGCATGCCGGAGATGCAGTTGACTGTGGGGAAGAGGATGTGGGCGGGTAGGAGGGGACGAGCTGAATATGAACAAGGAATGGAGAGAGAGCCCAAATTGCTTGGGACTTCCAAAGGAAGCTAGCTCCGGTCTAGTCCTAGCGTTAAACAGAGGGAGGGGGACTGAAGAATATGTCCTCAGAGCTAGAGAGAGTCAACATTTTTCCACTGAAATTGTTGTTCCACAAAATGACTCTTTGGCCACAATGACATTTTTTGATCTAAGTTTAGGATTTGGACAAAATCTGCTTTCTTGTTGCAGAATCAGAGAAAAAAAACCACACCTTGATTTGTTTTTTCATCGGAATATTTTGGGTTTGGTTTTTGAAAAACACAAATTTTTGGTGTTTGCAAACTGCACGTTTTTACCCAAACTGTTTAATTTTTATTTTTAGACAGAGCTTCTTTTGCTTTGCTTTTTCATTGAAGAACTGAAGCAATTTCATAAAAAACCTGTTGGGGGAAAATATCCTTATTTCCCTGCCAAATTAATTGGTATTTTTTACCTGGCAATAGCCTGGGCATATTTTTTCCCAGTCCCTAATTTAATGTGACTGCTGTAAGGTCCTTTAACATTCCTCAGCCTTGTGTTTTCTGCGTTTCTGAGACTGTGTGATGGATCTTAAAGAGCCTGCATTATGCAGCCCCGTATCCATCTGTTGTCCTTACAAGTTAAACAGCCTGAAAAAAATGGATTAGAGCCTCAGCTCCTATAATGAAGCAGCAATTTGTCTCGAGATCCTGATCCAGGTGTAGCTGAGCTAACAAGCTGACTGGCCTTGAGCATCAGAGAATGTTAAATACGGCTTTGGTGGAGGGAAGGCTTGAGTAAGGAAGAGAAGAGAGGTGAGGGGGGAAGAAAGCAAGCAAAGCAAGAGCAGCCAACAAAGTTAGATTTGGTGGGTCCTGCGGGAAGCCAGCCGTCTCTGCAACCACCTCCTGGCAGACTCAGGGCTAAACTGGGGGGCAATACGGACTATACTGGGTTCCCAGATAGTGAGTGTCTGTGCAGGGAGAGCCAACTCTCTGCCCTTTCGGAGAGAGGAAAAGGAACAACCTTTTATCACTGCGCTTGACTCTGAGGCCTTGTAATCATTTCAACATCCTGAATTAACCCTTGCAGCATCCTTGACAGCTACAGGAGGCTCAAACCTTACCTGCCTCAGGGATGGTGGTGGTGATGGGGAAACCACATGCAGGAAGGTAAAGGGACTAGCACAGGGTCACATAAGGAGGCTGAAAACACAACCCAGGAGTCCTGCTTCCAGTCCTGGGCTCTAACCACTAAACCTCTGTCTCTCCAGGATCTAAAAACAGCATCCAGGAGCCTTGCTACCCAGTCTCCTGCCTTAATGCCTGTATCATATTTCCCCTGTTTACTGAGCAGGACTGAATAATGTTTTTAACCCTGGGTGCTCATTTCTGCCCAGGGCAGGGGGTCGGACTCGATGATCCCTTCCGACCCTAATAAGTATGAAACTATGAAACGTTCTCTAGCAAGGCCATTTCCCATCGTTGTTAAACATCCGATGCTGCCATGTGTTATCTGGAATCTCGGAGGGGGAGAAAGCCTCACTAATAATCTCTGCTTGCTTTTTCCACAATGGGAAGGAAAGTCTTGCCTGCTGCTCTGAGTTTCTTAGCAACTCTCTCAAGGTACAGGTTAATGGAATTGTTCCCCCAAGTCCACTCCTCTTGGTTTCTAGGAGAGAAAGCAGGCATATTAAGCTTGGTAAAAATGGTGGTGAAAAAAAAATAAGGAAGGGAGAAGTTCTTGTTCCATTATGTGGAAGAAAATATGCTCCAATTAAAGGGATGAACAAAATGGAAGGGGGTAGATGATATAGGTTGCTGAAGCAAAAGTGACTTTTTGGTAGGGCTGATTTGACAGCAGCAAAGTAGCAAGAGAAGGGGACAGGAGGCAGCTAGTAGCATAATTTTTCATGGGGAAGAAGATTTGCTTATGAAAGTGAGGAGAGAAAGAGGGAGGGGATGCGAGGAGAAGGCCAGGTTGATGGAGATCACATTCCTTTCAATTCTGAGAAAAGGAGAGAGAGAGAAAAGAAGATGAGCCTGAAATGAGGCTTAATTTTAATGAAGGAAAATTCTCTGCTAAGTAAGGAGAGTTGAAAGGGAGGGGAGAGAAGGTTTTGAAAATGATAGCAGGCTGACACACTATTGTGACAGGGAGATTTTTTGCTCTGGTTGAAAGAAAGATAATAAAGGCAGTGGAAGATGAAGAAAAAAAAGAAAGGGAGAAAAGATCTGATAAATAACTTTAACAAAAACACATGAGAAGAAAAAACTGTGTAGAGGAAGGTGGAACAGAGGGAGTGGGACCCAGTGGTGATGAGATCAGACAATCTAAGCTGGATTTTTGACTGTGGACACAGACTTTCCTAGGGGACTTTCTGTCACTCACTTCTCTATCTCAGGGGTGTAGGTTGTAGCCGTGTTGGTCTAAGGATATAGGCAGACAAGGTTCTTTGGGTAAATCCAATATCTTTTATTAGAGCAACTCAAATGGTTGGAAACTTTCTTCTTAGCAAGGTTTTGTGCACAAACACCCTTTGTCAGGCTGGATTTCTTGCATACGTACTGGCCTCTGGCTGCTTTCCCACTCCATCCAGGAAGAGCACAAACCAGCTGCAGACGTTTCCTCAGCCTGATGAAGGGTGTTTGTGCCCGAAAGCTTGCTAAGAAGAATTTTTCACCTGTTTGACTTGGTCTAATAAAAGATATCGGATTTTCCCAAAGAACATTTTCTCCTACCTCGTGCCTTTCAGTTCCAGCCTCGGGTAGGTACCGCGTTAAGTCAAAAGGGTGTTGGGAAATGTAAAGTCCTGCCGGGTTCCCACCAACTTCTTTGATTTGGTCTCTATTGGAGCTGGATCACCTCCTTAATGAGCAACAGAGGATGGTAAAGACCTCAGAGATCATCTGAAGAAAAAGTCTAGAGAGATGCAAGAAAAGTCTACAATGAATGGGGACTTCACTGATGCATGCTCTGGCCACTTGGGGTCTGTCAACACCATGATGGCAGGGCACTCGGTCCCTCCGCTGAGGCACGCGTCCCTGCCCACTTGCTCCCATATTGCATGTGTCAATCCCATAAGTGAGGTGGTGAGGACATCTGGAGAGGGCTCCAGCCCCTACCACTCTTGAGCATGTTGGAGCATTGCAGGGCTGGAGCACAGTGCCAGAGGTACAACCACCTTACTGCCTCATTTCTGTGGTATGGGGTGGGGAGGGCTTATTTCCTTGGCTGTGGCCTTGATTTCTTTCCCACCATGATGCTGACATGCACTCCGTGCTTTGGGGTGATAAACGTGGCAGTATTCTGATCTAAGGTACCAGCCTCTTACCATGGGAGTGAAAGGGGAATTTCTGCTAGCTGTTAGCAGCGGAGGGCCAAAGACACTGTGTTGAGCAGCTCTGATTCCCTCTGATGTGATGCACAGACATATATTTGATAATATTTTTTAATGAAATTCCTGAGCTGTGGTCCAGGCTAGCTTTCCAGATGTCTCTTGAAGACTAGCCCCATGATGCTGGCTACCTCCTTATTTCCTGCTACTAAATTCCATTAAAAGATGCTAAAAATACATTAATTACTTCCTGAAAGGTTTTTTCCCCCCACCACTCTTCTCTGTGAACAATAGTACTGTGGCTGATACAAAGCTGCAACACCGTTGCTAATGGGAGGGGAATTGTCCACAAAACAATCATTCTGAGATGTGGTTCACGTTGCGAAAAATATTTGGAAACCCCTTCACCATGGTAGTACACGTGCTGGTGCAATTGTATTAAGAAATTGTTGTGAATCTTTGTCTACACTTACCCCTGATGGAGTCTAGGATCCATTTGGCTTATTCTGTGTTGCTCTCTTCTTCCATGTTCGGTTTTGTTCCATGCCCTCCCGATCTCATCAGGAAGTGCTGGAAGCCCCCATGTATACCTTATTCCCTCCAGGTCTGGCCTGTATTCTAGGTCAGTGATTCTACCTTTCAGCCCTGTGGGCCAGATGAATGGTGTGGGGCTGGTCTGTGGGCCAGATCGGGCTCTGCACTGCCTCCCCTATCCCTGCACACCTGGATTGGGCTCCTTGCTACTTCTGTGGGCCCTGCTCGGTCCCATGCCTTTTCTGCTTGGCCTGCTGCACTGGAATTGGGCCCTATGCTGCCTTTCCCAAGCCCTGCATGCCTGATATAGCTCCCCCGCTGCCAAGTTTTTGGACCTGTGGGGAGCTCTGCAGGCTGGGCAACATGTCCATGAGCCAGGAGTGGAGTGCACCCCTGTGCTAGATTATGGATCTATAGATAACTAGGCTCAAAAATATTTTAAAAGCTGTAGTATTACCATCTAGTCCAGGGATGCTGTAGAACTGCTTCATCTGGCCCACCAGCCTACTGGAAGTGGGGGGAGGCATGGTCTGCTGCAGGATGTGGGGCTACTTAGCCCAGGTGAACGTGGCCATCAGTAGCAGGAGGGTGAACAAGGACTATGTTGAAGCAGCCTCACTCCCTCTCCACCACTGGTCCCAACACTGCTTGTCCTACCACCACCGTCTCTGCCACAGCTGCCCTGTGCTCCTCCAGGCTGGATTGCTCTAGAGCCATCAGTCCTGCTGCTGCTGCCCCCTGCCCTGGGCTGGATGCAGCCCATGAGGAAGCTCTATGACCTGAGGCACGGGGTGAGTTTGACACTCCCAATCTCATCCAGTCTCCTGCATAACTGTTTAACTGGGGCATGCCTTCTAGAGAAACATCCCATCTATCCCATCTTGATTTAAACATCACCAAATGGCTTTAGCTAGTGATTCAAATTCTTGGATTTTTCTTCACATCAAACCTCCAGTCCATGTGAGGTTCACCAGTTACTAAATCATCCCTATGGCTTAGTGATTTTTTTCAGTGTTGAAGACTTCTAGTTCTTTGTGAATAACATCAAGTAGGTGTTAAAATAGTATTTATGAAAAGCTGGCGGTAGCCAGAGAAATAAGAGGCAAATTGCCTTCGTTTCCTGGTTCCTAATCAACAAGCAAACAACAGCGTCTTGAGCAATGCAAGAGCAGGTGGTGTGAAGCAGAAGAGAGAGGTGGGTGTTAGCTTAGAGCAATTCCTGCTAGGTCGGATTGTGGTGCCAGCATGTGCTCCTTTTCCGGATGGGAGACCGTGTTGAACTAAATTTTGACCTTGGGTGGGTTTGTAATGTAATCAAGGAAAATACGTCTTTGGAAAGCAGCCATTCTCAGAGTCATTGGACCTGCTTAATCCTTTAAATTTTGGGGAGATTGTCTGGCTCAGGGAATGAATAATGGAGTTTTACATCTTTTTTCTCTATTGGTTCAACTCCGGCCTCCGTGGTTAATAAATGGAAGACCTTGCCCTGAAAGGACCAGACCCATGAGGTGACTAGATGGGTCGTTGCCCAGTCCTTTTGGTCATATCTGCATGACCATAAGCCATTGTAAGCCATTGTCTCATTGTGAGGCCAGTTGGCCCCTTTGCTCAGTCTCGGATGATTGGACTGAACAGGTGCTGGAGAGTGAATTAATCTTCTCTTATTTAAGTTCTTAACTTGCCTCAATCAGTGCAATAACTCAGCATCTCCCAGAAGCGCATGAAGGCATGATTAGTATTTGTCAGGTGTAGCTTTCTCCCTCTCCCCAGGACACATTTATATGGGCATTATAAAAATAACTTCAGCACACATGTGCCTTGGGCTCTTCATTTTTGCTAGCAAAGGGAGGTTGCACTAGCACGCCTTGTGCTGGGGAAGGAAGGTGGGGAAGTCTCTGATGCTGTCCGATCCTGTGGAGCTTGTTTGGTTTTCCATAATTTAGGACCAGCCCCTGAGGAATCTGCACAGGTGAGCGTTCATGGACAGCAAGGGTGGTTTCCTTACTGTTCCTGCTCCGGTATACATTTTTATTCCCAACTATCACTACAGCATCTTTCAAGAACAAAATGTATACTCTGTAAAAAGCAGCGCCCCCATCTCAATGGGGTGCTGCGTGCACGTTGGTGGAAGGTCTGTGGCTGACACCGCTTGTTGTCTGTGATTCCTGTATTTGTATGCAGAACACACGGTTTCCAAACAGGAGCAGAGCCCAGCACATACCTCTGTCCCACTTCAGATGAATGAACCCTGTGGGGGAGTGAAGTGAGTGACAGTTAAGCTTGGAAAGAAACAGTGCTGGCACCTGCAGGCTGTGTTGAGGCTGGAAAGGGTGAAGTGAGGAAGATGCAGGGGCCTGGCTACCTATGGAGGTGTGTGAGCATCTGGATGCAGAGAGATGGGTATAGAAAAAGAGTCCTGCATACTTCTGGAGACTTGACAGTCTTGAAGATAGCCTGTTCTGCATTGCCAATTCCACCGAGGGCCACTGAGCTCCTTTTATGTGGGATATGGAGGCCTTCAGGCCTTAGAAGTGTGACATACTCGAACTGAAAGATGTGGCCAAAAAAATCCCAGCAACAACAAACCACCACCATCCTTAGGAGAGCTGGCAGTGGGAGTGCAGGATGCTGCGAGATTCGTTCCAGTATTTACAGTCTCCGCAGTCTCATGCTTCAGGCTGAGCTCCCTGGGGGGCTCGCTGCACAGCAGAAAATGGTGATGGTGCCAAGGAGGAGTGGGAAGAAGGAGAAGCTGGCTCTGGAGTGAGATGTGTCCTGGCAGAGTGTAAATGATGGGAGCTGTGCAAGGAGAGAGCAGCTGACTCTTTGAGGGAAGGGGATGAGAGATGAGTGAGTGGATGACTTTGAAGAAAGTGCAGCCCAAGGGGAAAGAGCAGCAAGTGGGGTGTTGATCAGAAAAAAAGGCTAACATTTAATTGTTAGAGCTATGTGGAGAATGGAGAGGCCAGTTCATGGAGGGTTTGAAGATTTTAAAAGCTGTTTTCATCCCAAATAGGAACAATTAAAAAATTTTAAACTTGAAGGAAAATTCTGGGGAAAAAAATTGTTTGGGGCAAGTCTAGGTGATGCATTTTTTCAACAGTCAGCTAACTGTTAATATTTTTTTTCTAGTAGAATAACAAAATATGAATTCTTAAATCAAAACAAACTTTGGTTTGACAGGCCAAGTTGAAAGGTCTCATTCCCAAAGTCCCCCCATGCTTCTCCACTTTTTCCTGTGAAATCTGAGTAAAATCAGCATGATTTGAGGAAGTGTTTCCCATCTGATGGAAGTGTGCTCCCTGTCTGACATGGGGCTTTCAAAGCTTTTCTATCCAGCCCTGGTAGCAATTTGGGAAATATCCTTCATGGAAAAATCTCAAGGCTCTGATTTGATCTGCGTTCTGGTTCTATTATGCTGTTCTTGTGACAGGGGCTGGAAAACACCCTGATCCCATTATCAGGGATTTACCTAGTGCTAGGGTCCCTTGGGTTCATAGATTCATAGAGTCATGGGGTAGTCCCCATGCCCTTGCTGCATTAGCAAAGGGATGGAAGGGGACATCCTGGCAAGAGGACACGGCCAGAGTACTCTGCACTTGGACTTCCCCTTGCTGCTGGGCTGTCGGAGAGCAGGTGTAAAGGTGCAGCAGCCCCAGAATCCCTAGTTGTGCAAAAGTGGCATCAAGCTACCTTTATTTCTTACAGGATCAGGTAGGAGTTCAGTGCCATATTCTGTTCCGTGCTCCTTCCCCCATATGCAAGTAGAAATTCAGAGATTTTCCAAATTTCGGTATCTTTTTCTAATCTTAAACCAATCCTTCACTTTCTGATCACTTATTTTTGCCCCTTGGGCAAATGATGGCTTATTCACCACAGTGACAGCCCCATCCAAAACCTCTTCATTTTGAACTGACACCTGCTTATATTCTTGCGTGTGTTGCAGGAAGAGAGAAAGATCTTCTCACAGCCTAGAGAGGTGCACTTCTCCTCTCCCTCCCCACACCTCAAATACAGAGGGAACTGCATCACGTCAAACTAAATCCTTATCAGAAATTTTAATGAGCAAAATAAAACCTGAAATCTGTGTGATTAAAATCAAATCTTCCCTCTTCTGCTCTGCTGGAGCCAGCTGCCAAAACAGAGTTGCAAAAATGACAATGGGAGGCCCCTTGTATTTAATTACCTCTAGCTTTATTCTGTGCTTTAGAAAAAGCTCTCCCTACCTCTCCTGCGAAGGTGGTGGTGAACCTGGCAGAGCAAACAGCAGAGATGGAAAGTGGTTCCCACTCAGAAGTTAACATTTGACAAAAGCTACTGTCCGGAGCCTCATGAAGAAGTCTAGCGTTTCAGATACTGGTGGTAATAGTTGGCAAAGGATGTCCTTTCAGTGGTGACTGCTGCAAGGTTTTTCAAACCAAAGACTTGTCTTGATGTCCATACCACAATATTGGTTGGATGAGGCATATAGTTAGTGGGAGTCTAACTAGTGTTGTACTGCACCTAACCGATCCTTGCAAGTGACTGGTCCTTGGATCCATCTTGCATGGAGACTCCGTTCCACTAATGCTTCCGGGATTGCTGCCCTCACTGCTTGTCAAATGTCTAGAAAGAAGAAAAGAGGCTTCTGACCCATTTTGTTTCCAGTGGGGTTGAATGGCACCTAAATATTAAACAGGAGCCACCATGGCCACGATGAACAAGGACAGAGTGTCTCAGTTCTCTTCTGCCCTCCCCGCTCCTCAAATACCTCTATCCACTCCCACATAATTATCAAGTTCAGTAAACCATCTTTGCTTTCCTTCCCCCCTCTTTCTGCTCTTATATGCAGCTCTCAGTCCTGTCCCACCACCCTTGGGAATCACTTCAGCAGTGTAGCAGTGGAAGTGCTGCTCCACTTCAGACATGCTAGGGCATGATCTTAGCATATATTTAGTGTCCAAAGGCATCTCCTCCAAACTTGGAGCAGGAGATGACTCAGGAGCACATAGAGAAGAGCCGATGGGGACTGGCTTACTCTCTGTATACTGCAGTGAACTCAGGGTGGTTTCTGATATTTCTTTACACAATACTCATTCCTTTGAAATTCCAACCATCCCAGCACTCGCCAGCAGTAACTAGCTTGAGCACTGATAGATTGCTGCTGCCCACCTGCATTGAATTGCTTTTCTGAGCAGAACTGGGCACTGCTGAATATGGTCAATAATTATTGGCAGCTTGAGTGGTCTACCATGGTCGTTGTCCATTTTAAGAAAAAAATGGACACACCCTTAGATATGGAAGCTGCTGTCCATCCTAACACTAAAGTTGCCTTCACTCTGTCTCATACCGAACCAGGGGTAGGACTCGCATCTACTAATGGTGAAGATCTCGGAAGAAAGAGGCACTGCTTAGTCCATCTTAAACCTTATTTTGAGGATTTAAGTGATGTTTCTCCACGCTGGAGTGAATTGTATCCTGAATGAAGCATCTCCCAGGCTACCACTAGAAAGCTTGTGCTTCTTCCTTTCCTCTAATGAGTTAATTGCATTCTCCAGATGCTTTTCTTCCTGAATGTGATTATTTAATTCTTTTGGCACTGCTCAGAGCCAGCATCTGACTTTCCAAAGTTTATTGAGTTATATCTTCACCTACATCCATGTTTGAATCTTTCAAGGGGGTTTTTCATTTCATTTGTCCTTTGAATGAAGTGGAAGTGTATTTCATGAGCCATAGAATTGAATCAAATAAAAAAGGGAGTAGTGAGCACTCACCTGAACTTGGCTCTTTCCCCATTAGAAAAGGAAAGCGAGAGATAATTAAGAGCTAGTCAGAAGATGCACCCAGACAGCTTCTGGGCAGAAAATGGGACTGGGCATCATGGCCTGCTGCACTCCAAGGACAATAGGCTCAAAGTACTGCAAGTGACAGCAAGGAACCGCACAGACGTAACCTGGCTGTTTCTTTTCTAACTTTCAAAGCATGAAGATCTCACCAACAGTAAGTGCAGTTGGTTAAGCAGTAAATAAACTGATCTTTGTAAATATGTGCTCAGTTAGGTTCCCCGTGATATTATTAGTTACTCATAGGTATTTGGACAGAGCTGGGTCTGATTGTAGATGCCCATGAGTCACCAAATGTGTTGTGGATTTTAGCACAAAAGACTGACATTGAAGACATGCAATATTAGCGCATCATTCTCCTCCTGTTTTTACATTGTTTCTGCTTCCTGATTGAATAACAATCAGACAGGATTTAGATGACTAATCGCCCCCTGCAAATGAAGGGAAAATGTCTTGAAGAATAACAGATACTGTTGAAGAAAACGTGGATTGGTTGACTGACACTTTATGAACCAGAACAGAGTCGAAGAGCAAGTCTATACCATGATGGCTGACAGGGCTGTTTCACCACTAAGGCGGTGCATCCCACCCACCTGCCTCCACTTTGAGCATGTCAAACTCCAGAAGTGATGCAGGGCAGGTGCCCTGAGGGATGCACCGCACTCAAGGCCTCAGTGTCTAGTGTGCTCAAGAGTGGTGTACCCCCAGGGCAATCTTGCCACCTCATTTCTGGGGTGGATGTGGGGAGAAGGAGTGGTTGGGTGCAGATTCTTACCTCATTGTAGATATTCTCCTAGATTCATAGATTCATAGACACTAGGGCTGAAAGGGACCTCGGAAGATCATCAAGTCCAGCCCCCTGCCCTAGGGGCAGGAAGCCAGCAGGGATCATAGGATCCCAGCAAGATAAAGCCTAAAAGCCCTGAACCTTCGAACATGTATATGTTTGCGCTACAGTGTGCTCTTGAACCTAATGACATGAGGATTAGGAGTAGTAAGCGTTCATAGTATGAGTACTAAAATTTGTAACAAATATTTAGGTGCCATCCAACCCCACTGGAACTCATCTTTCCTTCTTTCTAGATGTTTGACCACCAGCAGCTGGGGCAGCAATCCCCAAGTGGATATGTGCAAAAGTTTTAAGTTCGCACGTTGCTTCATATCCTCTATATCTTTCTGCAGGAAGTGTTACTGGAATAGAGTCTCCATGGAAGATGGATCTAAGGACCAGGCGTTTGTAAGGACTGGTTAGGTGCAATACAGCACTCGTTAGAACTCCTATTGATAGTCTGATTCATTGCAGAAGATCCTTATGTCTTCTTACCAATAACGGGGATGTGCATATATACTTTTTTCCCACTTCAAATGGTTATTCTCCAATCTCTGTACCCGCAGTGCACAAATGCCGTGGGGGTGTATGGAAAAGGGGAAGCCCCCTGAGGAACAGGGAATTTTTTTTTAATTGTAATTGCATTTAGTTTGGAAATAGTAAAATATAAGAATATAATTAAATCCACATTAATAGAAACAGATACACAGTCATGGGGGCTGTTGAATTAGGGCCCCATTCTGTGTGCTCCTGAGTACCTTTCAGCCCTGCTCACTGCAGTGGGACTTCAGAGTTCCCAGCATCTTCCACAGAGCGCTCTGTATCTTACAGTGTTGGGGCCTTAATTTGCAAATCATCAAAGGCAGCGTTCTACCAATCCATCAATTATCAACGCTCTAGCCTGCCACTGAGTAAATGAGAGTATTACCGTGTATCAATTAGGAGCATTAGATCCCCTGAAATGATAGCAGAAGAGCCCAATTTCCAAATGTGCCTCGCATCATCTGCATGCCTAGTGAAGAGAGTTGGGGCTGCTGGGTCAGCCAACAATGGGCCTAAGATGGACCTACACTTGGTCTGTCCTATATATCCTCTTCACATGTCCTGCAAGTAGGGTGGCCACTGATGCATCCCCAGAATACAGGACATACCCTTGTGAGGGTTGGGCTCCCTTGGCCACAGCAGCAAGAGATGGGGCCACCAGGCCGCTTGGCTGAACGGCCACCTCCCTCTCTCCGTCCCTGACTATGCACTGCCCTAGCTCTAGGCACAGCCAATAGAATCACAAGGACAAGTGACTGACATGCGTTTCCATCAGTGAACTGAAAAACAGGACTTTTTGCAATCCAGACCTCGTTGAGAAATGGACAGGGGGCAAAAGGTTTAAAGACAGGATGGTCCAGTATAAAGCAGGACGGATGGCCACCTTACCTACAAGTCAGATGGTGCCCTGCATGTCATGTCTTGCAGGTGCAAGGGAAGGTGTTTGGACAATTGATCCAATTGTACCTATAAAAGAAAATACAGGAACTGCCATGCTCATCTGCAGCACTGAGGGGCTAATCCAAATTCTGCTCAAGTCACTGAGTGCCTCCGGTGGCTTTCAGTATAGTCGGTGCCACATGTTCTGGGCAGCATTAATGGGCTCCGGAGGCCTCACCTTTCCTCACTGCATGACTTTCACCTTGCTCCTGTTGGTCCCGAAAAAGAATTTGCAGCTGCATATCAGAACCCCTGTCTTGTTTGTTAGCATTTCAGGGACAGGGTGAGGGAATGTTGCAGGGAGTAATTTCATGGCAAGAGGCTTTTCTCAAAGTTTTCATTTCCGTCTGATTAGTTAAGGCTGCTGGCTGGCACAGGCAGTGCATGTGTCTAGCAGTAGCAATACTGCTGGCGGGTATTGGAGTTTAATTATTTTCGAGGTGCTCAGAGCTGTTGCACGAGGCCTTCTTTACCTTAGTTATTTATTTGTAAATTGAATCTCAATAAATAAAACCACAAAGAGAAGGTTCCTAGATTTCCTACTGTGGGATCTTTGCTCTGGACTCTGAGGTCCAGGTCCTGTTCCGCCTATTAGAAATCTAAGAGCTATTAGCTGTCTGAAAGCCAAATTCAGTTTAATTTATTAGCTAAGTGCAATTCTGTTACCCCCCATTCAGGTCCTGAACATCTCTGGATGCATCTACTTTTGAAACACACCGTTATCTTACCCTTACAACTAAGTCTCAAAAAAACAGCGAAGAGGAGGACCCACATACCTTTGCATTAACTGGTTTTCAGGGACTGGACCCAGGTGGAATAGAATCACACTTAGGTGCCTGAATCCACTTAATCAATTGCAACTAAAGAATTAATTAATTGCAATTAAAGATTTATTTTATTTTTTTTGCAAAAAACTAATTGGTCTTATAAAAGATATCGCCTTTACCATGAGTGCTGAATCCATTTATGCACATAATATATGGAGGAGAAACTGACCTTAAATGCCTGAACAGGACTCCCATCTACCTGCCTGAGTCCCTGAAATATCACTGATGAAAAAAGCAGATGGGTTCTCATCGTCCTCCTCCTGGCTACTTCCAGGGACTTAGTCGGAAAGCTAAAGTGGATGTGCATTACACAGATGGATTAGGATTGCAATAAAGGCCTAAATGCTCCTTAGGGTATGGAGACATAACATATTTACTCTAGCATAATTTGACTTTACTCTGGGGTAAAAATGAAATGGACCTAGGACATACAGTCTTACAGCACTGTACAATGCTCAACTTCAGCGTAAAGTTATATGTTGGTAGAAATTATCCCAGCGTAATGGTTGTGCGTCTGCCTCCTTGGTAGGCAAACTGCCTACCATCATCCCATGGTAGGCAAACTGCAGGCTCTCCTGCCATTTAGTGGACAGGCTTTGTAATATCACTTACCGTAGGTAGCTAGTGTGGCTGTGTGTCCTCTCCATAAAATGGGGTAAATTTAATTTGAAGTAAAAATGGGGAAAATGACTCTTAGTAACCATACTGCATACCCAGACCCTTAGATGCTTAATAGGTGGATTTGTATCTGGCTGTCAGTGCTTGGGAGAATTATACCAGTAGGTTTAATCTGGATGCTAATGTTTGCTGTCTGCTTCCTGAGCTGTTTCTAGCTACCGGTACCTGAGGCTACCCAGGAAGTGTGAATGTTGTCACCGACACATACCACCACTCATAAAATCATGGCACTGTTCTTTATATCCTATCCCACCATTGATTTCCACCTGTATTTTTTATTGCCTGTTGAGAACATAACTTTTTGGGGGTATAGACAGGTTTTGGTTTTTTTTCCCCCCACTAAGGTAAAAAAGGTGCAAAAAAATTCTTCTAGGTTGGACTGAGAATGAACATATTTGAAATATTCAGAATATGGAAATGAATAAATTTAGTTTGGATTTTTTATTTTTTTGCTTTGATTTCACCTCCTAAAAATATTTTTGAAGGTGTCTGAAAAACTTCAAGGAAGATTGGAAACATCAAGCTATTTTTTAACAAAAAAATGGAAACATTTGAATTCGTCAGAATCTGTCTTGCCCCTTCCCCCCAACTCTGCCTCGAACAATTCAGCCAAAGTGATATGGCTTCATCAAGTGTTTTGAGTTGCAAACAAATTCACCCGGTTCTGGGGTTGAGCACATAGGTGTCCTGTTTGGGAGCTCTAGCCCCAGCTACAATATTAACACTGATAATACAAGTTGATAATATCCTTGGTGCGAAGGAAATGGCAGTGCAGCTGCTTCTATTCCCTAACCTCAGAACTGTTTCTAGATAAAGCTTACCAGGGTCTGTCTACACAGCAGTGTTGCTGAGAAAATAATGTCTACCTACCCTCCTACTCCGTGTGCATTCACCTTAGAAATAAGGCAATTCCTTGGCCCCTAGAGCTAGGTCTTGCATACTCAAGACCAGCAGACTAGGGTGGGTGCATCACCTTATGCTAGGGGTGGACATGAGCAGATCAGGTGGCAGACATACCCCTCCATACCCTGCTATGCTAGAGGTTATTTGGAGTTGAGGAAACTGAGGCACAGAAAAGGGTTTGCCTAAAATCACAGTGAATCTGTAGCTCAGGTGAAAATTGAACCTTTCACGCTGCCCCCTGCCGTAGCGGCAAAGAGCTGGATACAGGAGAAATCTTCCTCTTCCCGGTGCTGAGGCACTTTGTAACGCAGCTGGCTTCCGAGTGCTTTCTTACCTGTGTTTGGGAGCTGAGTAACAATAGTGTTCAACATTCATGGCATGTTATATATTTAAAGAGCATTCATACAGCACTTTTTCTAACAGCCACTGCAGTGCACCTGAGGGATTAAAGTTGATCTTTATCACAAGTGCTTAGCACTTGATACATATGTTTATTATATATTTCTGCTAAATTGGAGTCAATAGACAATCTGCATAAATATAATGTACATGAAGAAAAAACAACCTCCCCCCCTCCCCCTTCAAATGGGCTATTTACTACACAGGAGATCAGAGAAGTTGCAAGGATGTCTGATTCCTACTTCTGTTGTAATTGGCATTAAAATATAATACCCTTCCTTCAAAGAGAGGCTTACATACTGTGAAAATGCCTTTTCTGTCCAGGAAGGGGCCAAATAATAGCAAATTATGAGCACAGAAAATATTTAGAACAAAAAAAAATAGGAAAGAGGACTCTGAATTATCAGAGCTGATCCATAGCTTGCAATCTCGTACAATTTGTCTTTTGAATACACCATATGAACCAGCTATGAATAAAATCAGTCAATTTAACCCAAAATCAATGCTCTTTTGTCGAGCTGCTTAAAATCTAAGTGGAAGGGAAGGCTTTGAAGCCACTTTCCCTCAGTAAATGCAGCACTTACTGAACGTTTGATTTGAGCAGAAGGCTGCTTGGTCTCTCGATGCCCAGCGTAGCACCTTCATTAGAGAAGCTGATGGGTAATTAGTGAACGTGGAGAAAATGACTAAATTAAAGTTGATTTAAAAAATAATTGTTTCCTTTCAATGTCCAGCAGACACAGCTCCCCTTGCCCCCTCCCTCTCTGCAGCAACCCTCATGCGAGAGGTCACATCTCAGTTCCCGTGTGCTGAGACTAGTGGCTGTTGAGGAGACGTGCATCCATTAGCAAGAGCACAGGAAAAACATACCGGGCTTCTTTTCTCTTGTTCTTCACTTGAGGGAAAGCCTGTTGCCTCTCTACCTTGGGAGCACTGCCAAGGCTGGGAAAGCTGGCAGCCGCTCACTTCTCACAGGTTGGCAGCCTGCATCTTCACACATGAGCCAGGCAGGTCAGTTTGGCTCCTTTTGGGGGACTGGAGCTTGCTGGATGATAAAGACATGCAGAGCAGCTTCCCCTCATGCTCCTTGGGGAGCAATGCTCTGGCTTGGGCTGCACTGGGATTTGAGCAGCTGGTGTAACTGGACCAGTGTAAGGGCCTCTCACAGCTCACTAGATGCGGTTTGTGCCAGTGGCTGGTTTCAGGTAGGTTTCCCTATCTGAACTAGGGGCATGCTCTGGCACCTTGCTGCTGCAGGAACCAGGGCAAATCCTCAAAGCAAGCCAGGCCTTGATCTCTCTGGGATCCCAGTGAATGAGAAAGCAGTGCACATGGTTGAAATACTACCATGCGAGGCATTTAAATGTGGACAGGACAATACAAGGCAGGGACCAAGCCTGCCAGACCCTGGGTGGAGGCACTGCAGGTTGGTCACTTGTGCCCACTCTGTGCACATCCCAGCTCAGCAATTAGGCAGGGTAGGTGGCTTGAAGCAGTCCTCCGTGGCCCACAGCATGTGCCCCTGCACCACTCTCCCTCTCTCCAGAGGCAAATTGCTTTGCAGTGGTACTGGATTGTGCTTTCCGGGGTGGTGAGGGCTGCTCTTGGTCATTTGCCCTATCTAATTGCTGGGCTGGGATGTGAGTGGAGGGGGCAGACCCCTTCAGTGGCAGTCCTGGGAAAGTCGGTGAGTAGACCAGCCCTAGATCATCTCGGGCTCAGTTTCCCATGAATTGGTGAGTCAGGAGTCCTGTGAGGTCCAGCAGTAACCTGGAGTATTAGTGGGACATGGAGGAGGTCTGGGATTTCTCTCTCTCGGCTCCCTTTATGGCCCAATACTCCAGTATTTGTGCCTCTGATTCTTTCCTACCTTTCCTGTCAGAGCTCGCATCTGAGGCAGGGAAATGCTATTATCTTCATTTTAGGGATGAGGAACTGAGGCATTATAAAGCTAGCTGATCTGCCCAAGGTCTCACAGGAAGGCTGTGGTGGAAGAAGGAATTAAACATTCCCCCCCCTGAGTCGCAGTCCACACACTACCATTGGGATATCCTTCATCTCAAAGGGCTTCAGTAATCTGCTTATTTTATCTACTTATGTGCTTTATCCCACTTTTATTACTGTGGTGTCTACTGGTAACCAGGCTCTTTAAGTTAGTACATGACAGAATTAAGTTTGAATGGCTGGGGTTTAGGAGACAAAGCATGTCGTTAACTGGCTCTTCTTTAATCTCAGTTTTAATGTGGGGTTTCCTGAATGCACCATGAGAATTCATGTTTCTCAGAGTCCTTTAGAGAGGCAAAACCCCATGGAAGTGCTAAATATTGCTCTGAGCTCTTTTTGCAAGATTCATGAATATATGAGGTATCATGGGCAAACCTTGTACCTACCAGATGCCTACAATCTAAACCAAAGGAGTAGGCTGATGTCCAGCATGAATTTAATATGATACCCTCCCATGAATATTTCCGTGCATGCATTCTTTATCACAAACTAACAGACGAACAGTAAAAGAGAGGAACCTTTGGTGTGGTACAGAGTGAGGGCAAAAAGATATGGAAAAAGAGAGAAAGGACAAGAAGAAGAGAAACCTGGTCGGGAAGGAAGAGCCAGTATGAAGGAAGGGGATTGGTGACATCTTCAATTTTTCAAAGTTGCCTTAGCTCCTCAATAGCTTTTCTCTATGGTGATCATAGCAGGGAGGGGTGGTTAAGGGTGGCTGCTGTTCAACAGAGATTTGCCAAGCAGTGGCTACACAGAAGTCTGGGGCAGGAAATGAGACATCCTCTGGTACTGATGCTGTCAGCTCATCTTTGGCTGGGCTGCAGCTCTGCCCTACAGGTAAGTCAAGAAAGGGATAAGACTCACTACACCTGGTTTGAAAGTGCAAGTCAGGGCACCTGTGGTGGCAGACACAGAGCCAGGCACGGTTGGGATGCTAGATTGCAGGCAGATTATTTTTCTCTTATTCCAAGAGGTATGAAAATCCCCCACATTCCAAAAGTTTGCATTCGAAAGCTTGTCTAACTTTATCCCAACTACATAGTTGGTCCACTAAAAGATACTACCCTAATAAATCCTTGCCCCTTTATCAGAACTGGGACATTCTTCTACTTCCTTCAGGTATCTGCAGTAGGCTTTGCTTCCCTCTCCCTTCCTCCCCATTTTCCAAAGGGCGCTGTGGTATGAAGGGAAGCACCAGGGAATCTAAAGCGGCACTGCTAGCGTGCTTGTTGCAGAGCTGGCTTGTTTCCCAGCTCACCTTAGGCCTACTGACCTCCAAGTCTCTCTGGTTCGTAGACATGTGAACACTGCTGGTTGTCCTCTTCCAAAGTTTGATTATTTCAGCAAAGTGTTTCGGGGACGGAAAACTCGAGGGGAGATTTTTTGTGAAACTGTGGTAATTTTTTTTGACCCACTCTGCTTGTGCATAACTAGGGTGGCCATCATAGAGGGCAGTCCGGTTGTCCTCTGTCCTCTATTGATATGAAATCGGATGCCTTTATGTCCTCTATTTTTCTCTTCAAGATAAAGGCTTTGTTTTTTGTATCAATAGAGGACAGAGTAGCAGAAAACTGGAAAGTCCTTTATGATGGCCACCCTATGCATAACCCTGCACTAGGCTAAGAGCTCGGATGTGGGGGAGAGTGGGGAATCTGCTTTTGGCTTGGACATGGCAAGGTCACTTCATCTGATGCATGTGTACAGTGATGCCAGTGCTTGTATCATGGCAGTCCATCTTCTGGGAAGTGGTATGAAGGGGTAAAGTTGAGTACTAGCTAATCACCTCCTCGTTGCCCAGAAAGAGCTTTTGTTGTTTCAGTGGTAGACATCTCTTTGATGGTACAATGGCACTTGTGCTGCTCAGTACTGCTGCAACCTGGTTTGCAGTCTATATAATTCAACCCGTTGTTATTATTGGCATTGAAGTATTGTCCCTTGCCCCCAATTGATACTGGGCACTTTTGTACAGCACAGGGTGAGAGATGGTCCCTGTTCTGAAAAGCTTAGTATTTAAATAGAGAAGAAAGACAAAGGAAGAACTAGACAAGAAAGAAAGGAGGGAAAACAGAGGCAGAGAGAAAGGGAGAGTAGAACAGACATAAGGTCAACCAGCAAGTCAATGGCAGAGCCAGGGGTAGAACCTGAGTCTTGACCCCCTGCCCTGCGTCCAGCAGACTAGACAATGCTGCCTCAATCCTGAGCTAAGCCTCAAGCACTGAGTTTAAAAAAAAATAGCTGTATTATGGTTCAGGCTATTTATAGCTAGATCAGTGGAAGCACCACTCAGTGAGAGGGATATTAGGAGGTTAATAAGTCTAGAGCTGATTTGGCCAATTGATTTCTGTGGCCATTAAATTCCACTTTAAAAAACTGCATATGCATTTTAGTTAATTTCCAGACAAGGGAACCTATGTCTGAGCTGCTGCTGTGCATGCATTAATCAGCCCTACACGCCCTGGGTTTTTTTTCTTGGTTTGGAAGCAGTAAGATGTTACTGGTACAAGGTGCTGGAGACAAGCACTGTGGTTTTTGTTGTTGTTTTGTTTTAATTGGCTGGCAATTTTTGCCATTTCTCCCTCCATCTAGTCCTTATTTAGTTCAGTGTGTTATTCCATACACAATACACACACGCTGAGGTGTGGTTTCAAGGTCTTAGTGTGTTTAGCAAATATTTCAGACGAAACGATCTGTTCAGCTGTTACATTGATTGCCAAGATTACAGCACGACAACAAACATTATTCAGGGGATTGGAGACAAAATTACAGCCCACTCTCTCCGGCGTCTGCAGTGAGGAGCAGATGCAACGTTAATTTTGAGCCGCAATGTCCATTACTCCAAGCTGTGGAATCACAGCACATTAGCATTGCAGCCAGCCGCGCCTGATGGTTCCACGGTGGAGGTAATAAACCCCATCTCTTGCTGGAGAGAATTGTGCAACATCAGGGCACGTCTGCTAGAAACGGCTGTTGTAGTGAAGCTTGGTCAAAAACAAGGCAAGCTGTAGAACGTGGCAGCACCAGACAAAACCAAAATGTGAAGCATGTAGCAAAGTAAAAATCCATCTGCCAGTTGTCCAACAGCGACAATACAAGTCCCCAGCACAAGTCTCATTATCTTTCTACTGAGTGCAGGTGTTGGCCATCAGAGATGTGGTCACTGGCGTTGGCCATCAGGCAGGACAACTTTCACTGTGGGATATAATGCGCAGTCTTTTTACAGCACCTGTCTGCCAAGGTGCATTGCAAAGGGATGAGGCGGGAATTCAGATTCCAGTACTAGTTTTGCCACTTACTGATTGATCACGGGCAAATTATACAAGCCTGAAGGTTTGAAAATGGGGCTATAGCCACCCTCTGTTTCTCCTTTTGTAATTTCTTTCTAGGATAAGGAGACAAGCTCTGTGGATGTGGGGAGCACAGTGGATGTGTTATACCCTGACTTCAACAGGGCTTTTGACACCATTTCCCATGACATTCTCATTAACAAAATAAGGAATTGCACACTAGACCAAAGCACTGTAAGGTGGATACATAACTGGTTGTATTAGTGTGCTCAATGAGTAGTCATTAATGGCTCATGTCTAATTGGGAGAGGTACCAAGTCTGGGGGTCTGTCCTGGGTCCAGTATTGTTTAACATCTTCATTACTGATTTGGACAATGGGATTGAGTGCATACTTAGCAAACATGCAGATGACACCGAGTTGGATGCAGTTACAGACATTGGATGATAGGATGAGGATCCAGAATGACTTGGACAGACTGAAGAAATGGCCCACAATGAATCAGATGAGATTCAACAAGATCAAGTGCCAAGTCTTGCACTTGGGATGGAATAATTGCATGAACAAATGCAGACAGGAGAATGATTGGCTAGGCTACAGTGCTGCAGTGCTGTAACCTGGGGGTTACAGTGGACCATAAGCTGAATATGAGCCAACAGTGTGCTCTTATTGCCAAAAAAGCCAACAGCATACTGGGGTGTATTGACCACAGTGTCACTTGCAAAGCATGAGAAGTGATTCTTCCACACTATTACCACCATAGATTCATAGATGTTTGGGTTGGAAGGGACCTTAGCAGATCATCGAGTCCGACCCCGTAGCCTGGGCAGGAAAGAGCGCTGGGGTCTGATGACCCCAGCCGGGTGTATGTCTAGCCTCCTCTTAAAGACCCCCAAGGTAGGGGAGAGCACCACCTCCCTTGGAAGCCCATTCCAGATTCTGGCAACCCTTACAGTGAAGAAGCTCTTCCTGATGTCTAACCTAAAGCTGTTCTCCGTCAGTTTGTGGCTGTTGTTCCTAGTTACTCCAAGGGGTGCTCTGGTAAACAGAGCTTCTCCTATTCATTGCTGTCCCCCCCGATGAATTTGTAGGCAGCCACAAGATCCCCTCTCAGCCTTTTCTTGTGGAGGCTGAAGAGATCCAGGGCCCTCAATCTCTCCGCGTAGAGTTTTGCCTGCAGGCCCCTAACCATATGAGTGGCCTTATTCTGAACCCTCTCGAGGTTGTCCACATCCTTCTTGAAGTATGGTGCCCAAACTGTGGCCTGACCAGTGCCGCATTGAGGGGAAGCATCACCTCCTTGGAGCATGGTCATGTGTCTTCAAATCTTTGGATGAGGACAAATTATTACTAGACAAAAATTCTTCCATACCTGGCTCTTGGTCTCCACTCCGTTTTAACATTCAGAGGCTATGTGGATTAAATTTCTTCTTATCCCTGATACCAGATTGCAAGTGGGATCTGAAATTAGAAAGGTCATATTTTTCTCTGGTCGGTTCAGACACCACTGTGAACTGGCCAGGTCTTATGAGATTTTAGGTCAAGATAGGAGGGTGAGTAAGAAAAGCTGATTTTATAAGATTTCTGCCATTCAGGATATTAGTGAAATGGCCACATTTTTATTAAAGTTACAGTTATCAGTATTTCATAAAGTGCTAATAAATGGTTAACGAATGCTATAAAAGTATTGCAGATATGAGCTGTATGTGGTATAAGGGGAAGATGCTACCAGTAACACTAAGTTATTGGCCCTACAGTAATCGATTAACCATTATATCCATTAACTATTTACATCTAGTATTAATGTGGAAATCGTTTTGAAGTGATTTAAAAGTTCCTTTTTTTATGAAGCATGCTTGTGCATTCAACTAATCTCTCAATATTCAATGCTACCTGAAGCCAAAAATCTTGCAAAACCGGCTGGTAATTTGCAAACTCCATTCGTCTAGTATCTGAAACCCAACTCCGAAGTCTGATCTGGGTCCGAATGCTCTCTTCAGCCCCTCTCTTCTATCTTTTAAGTGTCTTCATTCTAACAACAGAGAAGCCGAGAAGTAGGTGATCAAAGGCAAAAGGGAGGATGGATTGAGATCAAATATTACATTTCTGAATGCTTTCTATTAAGTGACAGTGAGAAAGCAAGAAAGAATGAGGATTATGAATCAAGAGCCCCAAAACAGGGCTTTCAAGCACTTTTTCTTTCAAGCACCAGAATGTAAAAATAAAACTAAAGAGAAGGGGAAAACCAAACAGCAAGAGGGACACATCACAGTCCTGTCGCTTGCTAAATGACACACAGTGAATGTTAGATTTGTTTCAGTACCTTTTATAGTGGCTGTTCCCATCTCAGTGCAGTTAATGAGTATCCAGTTTTCACTGCCTGCTGGGTAATGTCAAGTCTAAAATACAGCAAATCCTGTCTACGGCAGCCACTCCAGGGACCAACAAATACCAGTTGCTTAACTGAGATGGCTGTCTAATAAAGACAGTTTGGAACCATTCTCCTTGGGCCTGATCTTTTGCTGTGACCAAAGAGTTTCCAAGACAACTTGAAATTTGGGAAGGTAGTAATATAAACATTAAGACTTGGTCCTGGGCTGCCTCTGCTTTGGGATGCCTCTCTCATTGGGAGCCTGAAGGTTGCTCTGCTGCCTCTTCTTCACGCTGTCACCTCCTAGGCTGACTGGATTGTAACCCAGTGGTGCTGTTCTGTCTAGGGTTAGCTGTTCTTGCTTTAGAGCTGTTTGGTGCCACCAGCGTTGAAAAGCGTCCTTGAAAGAATGGAAAATTGAGGCATATGTCACTGGAGATGCTTTGGGCTGCCCTGGAAAGCAGCAGAATGCCCAAAAAGGGGATCCTTGCTGTAGATCAGCACCGGCTCTTCCCATGAGTTTGCCTGGGTGGTTTGTTGATCTGCAGATTTTAGAACCAGGATGACCCATTTGGATCATTCACCCTTGTCTCTGGCATATTCTAAGCCTGAGAATTTCATTCAAATCTGGCAGAGTATAGCATATCTGGGAGAAAAGCTACCCAGTCTGGATTTACAGGGTACCTGTGATGGAGACTCCACCAGTTATCCCAGCTGGTAATTACATTAAATGTTAATCATCACACATTTACATTAATTACCCGTTGCCTTTTCTTTATACCAAACTGGTCTGCATGACTTCTGCCCTGGCTGAAAGCTGGTGGTCTGTGCTTTGCTGTGCCTGTGATGAAATCATTCTGCTGGAGAGCAGTTGGCATAACCCAGCAGGGCTCTCAGATTTCCTCCTGGGGAGACATTACATCCACAGAGGCTGCAACTTGCCCGAGCCCAGGTTAACTTGCTAGACATCCTTGATGGCAGTAAAGTGGAGTTCAGTAAGCAGTGATTTCCAGCGATGCCCATACTCCATTCTGCCTTTGACTTCATTGCAGTTACTGTTAGGTAAGGAAAATGGCTTTTAAAACAGCCAGAGAGGGGCAGAAATTGCAAGGCTGACAGAAAGAGCAGTTATTTGTGACTTATTGCAACTAAGGGCAACAGAGTGCATGGAGTACACAAGAGGGTAAATCCAGATTTCTTTTCCCTTTCCCATTGCTGAGGTGGAGGAGGCCTGGTGAGAAAGAGCTGAGGCATATGGAAAGAAGGGGCTGAGTACAGCCTCAGGTCTTAGGCTGGGGACATTTTCTTTCAAATAGCCTTTTTGTTTACCTTGCTTCAAATGCTCATTAATTATTTGTAAAACAGTAGATCCTCAAGTCCAAATCAGCATTGAAGCCCCATTGTTTTCCATGCTATGCTGACACAATGTGCGGTGCAGTCCCTGCCCTGTGGAGCTCAGTGCAAATAGGCAAGGTGGACACAAACTGCGTGTGAGACAATGTATCAAACCTGCACTAGCAGGGAAGGGGTTAAGGGGAGCCGGAGAGCTGTTAGCCCTTGTGGCTGCACCTGAGGATGGGCAGGCAATTGCTTTATTAGGTGCACCTGCAGAGGAGTGAGGCCAAAGGAGAAGCTTAGCGCAAGCTCCACAGAGAAGAAATTCAGTGAGGAAGAGGCCTGGACTAAGGAAAGGGGCCTCTCAAGAGGCAGAAACTTTGTAGAGGTTGCCTTGTGAGAAAAGGGGAGAGACATGAGCTAAGGAGAAATGCCACGAAGGAGACACTTGAGTGGGGAGGAAATGCTGTGATGCGGAGAGAAGCCTGAGCTAGGAAGAGCCTTGCTGGCCCTGAGAAAAGGGGCTGCTGCTGTGAGGCACCAAAAAGCAGCCCTGACTCTGGAACCTGTGGAAGAAGAGAGGAGCTGAGGACAAGCCTGGGCAGGGTGGTGAGAGACTCTTTAGTTGCATGCGGCAGGATTTACCAGGGCTCTGTGTGTTTTGTCTTACAATGCTGTGGACCAGGAAACCCCACCATCTACAAACCAAAGCCCAAGAAACACATGCCCACTGTCTTTGAGCATGGATGGAAGTAAGCACGCCCTGGCTGGAGCACAGTCATGGAAGAGAGACCACGGGCAAGAGCTAGAACAGCTGTCGACAAGGGGCACCAGATGAGGCAAGAGCCAGCTTTGCTATGTCCAGCCACCAGCGGGTGCTCCAGGAAGTCTTGCCCTTTGGGACTCATGGGGGGAGCTGACTCCTCATCTGCAACAGTGGCAGAGCTGGGATGAGAACCCAGGTGTCCTGAGTCTTTGCCTGCTGACCTCTTTGTGGCCATCATGACTTCTGACCACTATTGTGTCTTCATTTCCCATAACTTAATCCAGCCTTTCCAAAAGGTTAAGATGTGATCTTGCCAGTTAAGGACCCTCTTCACTACAGCACTGCTGCCACAGTATCCAAGTGCCTCACCATCTTAAATATGCTTATCCTGTCTCCAAGACGAAGCAGTGCTATTATTTCCAAGTTTTGGATGGGTAAACTGAGGCACAGACAGATTTCAGCCTAGATGCAGAAGGAGATCTGGGTGTGATGATGCTGACTGCTGTTGAGGACTGGAATCCACCACCCAAAGTCCTGCATGCAGTGCCTGGGGAGGAGCTGCCTTTGAATGAGATTCACAGCCAGCTGCTACGTCCCTGCTCTGAGCTAAGGTAGGCAATGGGAGAGTAGTGCTTGGGGCGAAGGGGCCTTGCTGCCCCTGGGAGTTGGGCACCTATGTGGTTCTGATTCAAATTCCCTTTCCTGGACTGAAGCAGACAAATCATGCCTCCTGAGTGTGGAAGACTGGTTCACTCTTGCCTTTCAAAAGACAGGCAGGGGAGGCAGCAGATGGGATGTAATGGCCTGGAGGTGAGAGTATTTGCCCACAAAATGGGAGACCTGAGTTGTGTTTTGCTGAAGCTGTGCCAGCGGGCAGGTACTGAAGGTGATACTGAACTGCTCAGCGCTGCCGAGAAGGTGGCGATTCTGTGCATGGTGGGAAGAGAAATCAATGTACCTGGGGAATAACGTAGCTGAAAATCTGCCTGTGGCCTTTTGGGTATCAAAGGGATTCATTGGGCTGGAAGGGACCTCAGTAGGGCACTCAATCCAAGTACTGTTCAAAGCAGGAGACTAGACACCAGATAATCACAGTAGTTCCTTACAACTTTTATAATCTATGAATTGGCACAGCACTTACTGATAATCCCTTATCATCTGATGAACCTTCCAATGTGCTATTAATGCAACGTCCTGGGGATTCCCAAATCGCCCCACAAAATGCATCTGGTTAGATTATATTAGGGATGCTTCTGAGCAAGCATTGCTGGAGTCTCTTGTGGTTTGTAGCTTGTGATCAATATTTTATGTTAATATTCCTCTGCCTTTTTCCAAGTATTCCTATATCTTAGGCACTGACGTTTAATGGAATTGTCCACGGACACCTAGACTTTTTTCTTGTACAAGGAACTTTAAATAGTTGATATCCAAAGTGTACGTGCATTCACACAATGTAAGAGCATTTTTTTGCCAACAATATTATATTTCATGAATAAAGCATAGCCCGTTCTTCCTTGTTCATAGATAATATCCTTCTATTTTCTTTAATCTTGTCACTTCATACACTGTATTCTCCTTCCCTTGCCCCCCGGTGTTCAGAATTGAGGACACTTTTTGAACTGAAGTTCCCACAAGCTTGTATCAAAGTTACAATTCTAGTTCAAGCCAGTGGCATCATTTTCAGAGCCCTGGCCTTTCACGATATTATTTCTGTTCATTTGTTGTTGTTCTGGGGTGTATTGGTTACCTTGAGCACAGTTTCTATCTCTAGTTATACCGGCAATAGTTAAAGTAAACAGTTCTTGTTAAAAATGATAGGGATTTAACGTGCTGTGCGGCAAGTGCTTCTTCAGCTGATAATGGCCTTTTCACTTTAACAGGATGCCCAGACAAACTAAAGATGTGATCATCTTTATTATTGAAGACCTCAAACTAAGCCAAATTTGCCCATTTCAAATTACCGGTGAGCTGTTTGACCCCATATTTACTTCTAATTTCCTCAAGCTGTTGGTAAGAGCTATTCTAAATCAACCTGTCATTTGATTTTTATTTTTTATTTTTTTGGCTCTTGTTACTGTAACTGAGAGATGCTCTGCTTATGATCATCAGAGGAACTGCTGTCAAACTCCTTATGAGCACATTAGAGCCTGCAAAGTATATAGGAAATTGTACAGGGGATATAAACTCTACAAAGGTGGAAGGAGGGGGGGAGTGCCAATGAGGAGAAGATAAGCCTAATGTAAAACCCATGTTGGTTCTTTTTTCAAGAGTTCTAGGGAGTAGCAAGGAAAATAAGATTTTAAAGCAAGGTTTTTACACTGAGAAGTGACATTGTGGGATTCTGTGTTTGTTCTTGTTCAATGACTTCAACAGCAAATTTGCACCGATTACAGGTTTAAAAGATTTATTTTTTTCCCCCTAACTGCCAGAGCTGCAAAATCAAGCTGCATTCACCCTGCTTCTTAGCTCATCACTAATAATAAAGATTTTGCAATCAGAACATAGCTGACAGTTATGCTGAGGACAGTCCTCCTAGATTCCAGCATGGAGTGAGGATGGTTCACATCGAACAACAGTGCATTGTAGGTACATAACACCTTTCATCCAAAGACGCTTAAAGCATCACTCAATTGTTGAGCTTCTCAATAGCTCAGTTAGGGAGCCGGCATTCTGTACTTCTTGCAGCTGGGGAAACGGAGGCAGAGAAAGAAAAGATGTAAAATGATATGATGAAATTGCAAAGCCAAGAGACAGTCAGTGATGAGGTACCAGTCGGGCGCTCTGGAAAGCTAGGTTCAGTTCATCCACTTGGCACCTGATCCCCATGTGACCTGCAGCGGGTCATTTCATTGTTGTGGGCTGCAGTTCTCATCCAGAAGAAGAGGTGGTGATGCTGCCTAACCCCACAAGGATCCTACAGGGATGAGAGTTTGATGTTTGTGGGTCCCTCAGGGCCGTGGCTTCCATACAAGTACTTTGAGAAAGGGATATCGGCACATGAGTATTTAAAGCTTGCGGGCTGTGATTCCTAGTCTCTTTCTATGGGGTTTGTATGCCTTTAGGCCCATGCTTCCACCTTCAGTCTGAGACTGACTGGTACTATTGGATTTATATAAGGCCCATGAGCCTGCTTGTTAAAGACTGCTACCCTATTCAGTCATGATGCCTTGTTTGGGAATCACAGCCTTGGGGGTATGTCTATGCTCTTGCAGGGAAGGCACAAGGGAGCCATATCCGACCTGCTCCCTGCCTCCTGCGATAGCTGTAAATACAGACACCTGGAGGTTCACCACCACACACGAGCAGGCATGCTCCATCGATGTGGGGAGATGGCATACGCCGGGTGGGCTTGGCCCGTTTTGCTGTAGTGCTCTTGGTGGTGTCCCGAGGCAGTGCAGATGTGCCCTTAGAGGCTTGACTCTCAGTTCTTCTCTAGTTACAAGAAAACACTCTCTAAAAATGTTCATTGGTGAGAGAATGACAAGAAGCATCAACTAGGGAATTTCACTGATGTACCTCCACTTACAAAATAGTGGGCAAAAAACCCTTGTACAGATGATTCACTGTATTAAAATATTTATTGTGAGATATATAAAACAGTGCTGAAGGCAAAACATTTAAGATTCCCTTCTTTACATATTTATGGCTGGGCTCTGCTGTATCATATTGTCACCGTTTCCCTCCCCATGGACTATTCCTCACAGACGGTTTTCAAAGCAAATTGTCCTTGGGAAAAATGACCTAGGCTGCAGCATGTTTCAGTGTGGCACAGTCGCTTAGCTGAACTTGAGGTTAGCCATGGCTACAGAGCTGTAAAAGAAAAGCGAACTTGCAAGATTGTGCGCCGTGGGCTTGTTTGTAACTAGGACTTAAACACCTGCACAGGAGAGTCATAAATCCTTTTAGAGACCTGCATGAGCGACATGGACCTTGAATATAGATGCACCGGGTAAGGAGGTATCGCATGGCAGCTTGTCACCTGCTCTGGGGAGTAGGAAGTCAGCAATCGGCAGAGCTGTTTTTAGGAGGGGCTAGCGTGGCTTTGGCCTGGCCTGCAATGGAAATGGAGGGACTGTAAAATGTGGGTCCAGGCTTGAGATTGGCCCCAAAAAGCAGCATTCCTTGAAAAGATGACTTCGCGCTGTTTTGTTTGTGGAGGGTCCGCTGTGATGGAAGCCAGATCCCTAGTCAGGGGATTTTCTGTATTGCTGGAATGCAGATAAATAACAATAACGGTGTCTCTTAAACTGTAGCTTGAGGGGAAGCTAGCGGAGGAGAGGGGGAAGTATCTCCATCCTAACCCACTGCTTGGCACTGGCCATTTGGATACAGTGGAGATAAGTGGGGTGTCTGCACCGACACAGAGAGCAGCACTGTGAAAACAAAGCAAAGTAAATCATTGCTCCCTTAGCAGAGCTTTCCAATATAAATCAGCAATAATATTTCAGCCCTAGTTGACTGCACATCTGAGATGCTGTGTTCAGTTCCAGCCATTAGATTATAAGGAAAAAAATTGCAGAATGAAGTGCTGCCTGGGACTCTGGTTGGGTGAATTTTTTTTTTTCCCCTCCTAGGAATGTCACGTTTTCACTTTCATTTTGGGTTGAATTTTCATCTGAGGTCACTTTTGGTCAAAGCGTAATCAAAGCTGAAATGCATTTTGGTTTCAGCATCTTCAGAAGCCCTTTAAATTGGCTTTTAACAAAGCCACCAGGCAAAATTGGTGCAACTTTGAGATGCTTTGGAAGCCTGAAATCTGTGTTTCCTACCTGAAAACACTTCGACTGAAAGTCTCCAGCTCTATAGCCACGAATGACCATGAAAAGAGCCCCTGTGTAACTCAGGGCCTCGTGCTCCAAGCTATGGGCAGGCTGTCTTGAAAGTGTTTTGGTACCTGTATCAAACCATTAACTACCACTTTTTTTTTTCCCCCCTAAGGGTTGAGTTAGTAGTTGAGAGAGAAAAAGAGGGGCCTCGGGCCCAGGTATAGGATCCCTGTTGAACAAAGGTGTTACATTCAGCTCCATTTAGCTCACCCTCACTATATACAGGTGTCAAGGCAGAGAGATAAGAAGCTTTGCTTAGAGACCAAAAAAAGCAGAGACTTCTTTCAGAGGAGGCCTGGTTTTACACTTCGAAATGGGCTAGCTCCTTTCCCCCTCTTCTCTCTCTACCTCCAGAGCTAAACTGGCCTTTTCTTTTCCTTTATGTTAATAGCTGGGCACCCAGACAAGGTGTGTTAACATTGGTGTAATTGGGTTTTAAACCAACGTAAGCAAAGAGTGGGTAGAAGAGGTACACTCAACACTAGTTTAATCTGGTATGGAATTACCTGAGGAAAAATCGGGTGTAATCAGTTCTATTAGATCAAAGTGAATTTTATTTGTCCACTTGCATTCCTGGATCTGCTGAAGGGAAATAAGGTAGTACCTACTCCTCCTCCTACCTAAAGGCAAGGGGCTGTAATACAATCTACCACGTGCAGCCGCCCTGAAAC
Source organism: Alligator sinensis (assembly GCF_000455745.1). Lineage (NCBI taxonomy): Eukaryota > Metazoa > Chordata > Crocodylia > Alligatoridae > Alligator > Alligator sinensis. The sequence goes on from NW_005842611.1 coordinate 188,014, forward strand.
AGTTGTACATCCGTCCGCTCTGGATCCCTACGTATTAAACCGCTGGGAACATGCCATCCCTCCAGGCAGGCCTTTGTTCTGCCTGTGTCTTAAACCCTCTCTGGTGAGGACAGGAGCTTGCTGACTGAGCAGATGAGCGTGAATTTACTGAGTCAGTCCAGCTGCTGCTGATCTGTGAGGCCAGGGGTGGAGCATCAAGCTTAAATGCAAGAGCATACATGCTTTGAGTCCATCTTGCTGCTCTAATCCAGCCAAATCTCTCCCTAACTTCAGTAGGAGCATTGTCCAAGAAAGACAATGAGGTTATTAACCTTTAAAGGTTGAGTGGCAAGATTGGTGCATCTCCCTTGCTCATGGCACTGAGCTACAGTGTTTGAGCCTGCCTAAGCTTAGGCTCCTCAGTATTTTAATAGGGGATTTTGGTGAAGGCCAGTCACTCTGCAGGCTGCACTTTATTTGCCTCCAAACAGCCACAGCAAGGAGCGAAAAAGAACCAGCAATTCTGAGGCGAGTGTTTGTCACTGACTGTCTCTTAACAGTGAAGGTGGGAAATGCAATATTACAGAGTGATATGTTCATAATAAGACTCCTTTATTAATGCTCCATAACGACCTTGCTAGGGCACAGTCGAGTGGCTTGTCATTTGTCCTGATCTTATTAGACCTGTCGGCAGAATTCAACACGTCGGTGCGTAACTTCAGTTGCTCTTTATCTTGGTGGCTATCGATGTCTAGGGCAGTGCGTGCTCCCAGTACCCATCATATCTTCCTGATGGCGTCGGGTAGCTAGTCGCTCTAATCTGTCGGGCTCCTTGTTGGCGGGTATTCAGCAGAGTTCTTTACTAAGCCAGCTTCTTTTCTTCTGCATCTCTGACCTCCTGCACACTTTATTATTCCTTTTGATATTGTTTGTAGACAGAAAGCATTGCAGTGGGGTTCAGAAGCTCATATCCCAAACATGCACAAAAACTGCAGTGGAGGCAGCAAGGGAAGGGGAAGGGGTGCAGTGGGGAGGGAGGTGGTGCTTACAAAAACCTTAAAAGAGGTTCTCTTACTTAAAGTGAAAAAAAATTAGGGTTCGAGCCAACCCTTTTGTTCTGTGTATGTGCAGCATCTAACGTAACAGGATCTTTGACCACAACTGGAGCTCCAAAGCATTCCTGCAATGCGAATCATGGCAGGCCAGAACTTTTGCAGACTTACCCCCATTTTCACAGTGGATTCAAATGTCTGGACCTGAACCTACCCAAACAATGCTATGGCTAAAATATAGGTGTGAATTCTGTTTCTTAACTCCTACTAAAAGAAAAAGCTGAAAACCTTCCATATTTTCGAGTCTCTTTGTAACATAGTTGGGTCTGAATAAACTTGAGCTAGGATATTGAATCTGACAAATGTATACGGGACTTAGCTATCGCACAAAGAGGTTACAAAGTTTAATTAATTAGCGCTGTTAGGACCTTCAGATAGAAGGTGACAGAGTAACGTGGGAAATATTATTAAGTATAGATTTAGCTCACTAGAAATCATTTAAGAGTTGTGTACCTGAAACAGAATCTATAAACCAACATCTATAATAAACAGGCAAAAAGGAAACAAAGTAGACATTGATCATTTCCTTCTCCCCCAGCCCCTTCCTCCCCTCCTTTCCTGCTCGTCTTTGGAGTATGAGTGTAGACATTTTACAAGCGTGCACCAGACGGGCACTTGGGCCTTAAGGGAACTCCGTGAACTAACAAACCAATATTGTCTTTGCCAGCGGATTCAAAGGGCAGGGCAGCGGACTCTTCTAGCTTCACTGGGCAGGCTTGTTACTACAAAACTTTGGCTTTTTTATTAGTGCAATCTATTGAAAGAGATTATATCAAAGAAGGGTTTAAAGTAAAGCCCCTATCTGAAACCTCCCTGAAGTGAACTCTGGATCTAAGCCCAAATGTTTCAGCTGATCTCTCACTCATTCTCTTCCCTGTTCTGAAGCCCCAGCTCAGAGTATCGATGCTTTGAAAGCAGTTTTGAATCAACCCCCTCCTCCCCAAATTTTCATTCAAATATTAATTTTCTATTTCATTTGAACACTTCCCTCCCTTTTGTTTCTGTTTGCAGGCTCCTACCGTGAGAACAGTCAAGTGTATAGGGTAGGGATATCTACTATATAGACACAGATGTATGTATGTGACTATGCATCTATAGATATAGATGCATAGATCTATGCATCTATAGATATAGATGCATAGTCACGTATATTATTGCTTTCCTTCTTACACACACACACACACACACACACACGGGGGTAAAATGGAAAGGAATTGCTCTTAATTAAGAGCCAAATACTCCCCTTGCTTGTGCGATGCAGTGCCAGGCAGAGAGCCTTGCTAAGCAGAGTCCTCTGTACAGCCAGATAGTCATGACACATCCCAAGCAATAGCAGAGCAGGCTGCCTCACACTCGTGTTGTACGTAGTTTCTTCAGGATAAATTTTAGGCGAAACAGGCGACTCGGTCTCCATGCTTCCACTGGTCTGCTTGGCTTCTTCACTGAGACTGTGGGCTGGGCAGCCAGCTTTGGTGATGGTCCTAGGAGATTTGGACACTTGCCCAACCAGAAGTAGATTTTGCCCATAGTTCATTGCAAACTAGTCACCCAGCAACCTGTTACCTTTCACCTGGCACTGACCTGGGTTACTGCTAGATAAAAGAGCTCCACAACCCACTACTAATCCTGTGGGCCAGCCAGTCTGCCCCCTTGCCCACATCCTTCGAATTTTAACACCTCTTCGTCATCTAACTGTGAATTAAAAGTCGCTTGATCTGCTCATCCCTACAGAGACTAGTGAGCTAGAATTCCATGTACTAGCCCATCCCTAGTGGATTCAGGCAGGCCAGAGATGGAAAGGGTCCATGCTGTTGTTGTTTGTCCATGCCCTCGTGTTTGTAGGTGGCCTGATCATGTATGTAGAGTTGGGAGAGCATGGAAGCAGTCTTTCTTCTTATCGCACTTCATATCTACCGGCCCTCTATCATACTGCTTGAGCATAGGACTATGAGTAGCATAGTACTGTTGTTCCTAGACTCTGCAGAATGTGTCCCTGCCCCCGCCCTTCACCATATGCTTCAACCGGCAGATTGCAGCTAATCTAGAAAGAGCTGTGAAACAGTCTTAGCGGCCACCTGTAATTATATTCCCGTTTAATGCTCCAGGAGGTATCCCTCGCTTCATGCATGTAGAAAGTCTTTGGGCCCGGAAGTAGTGAAGCTCCTCTCCACATCTCTCCTGGAATTGCTATGCTGACCCAAACTCCAGCAGAACCCTTAGGTCCAGATCTTGTCTCATCAATTAGGGATCTGTGGTGCTTAGTCATCTATGTGCAATCCTGTTCCACCTAGTTGTTGAGTAGGGGCTTGAGTAGGGTGGAGTAGCATTGCACTGAGATGCCCAGCAAATGGAATAGAAGCTGGCCCTTAGGGTTTGTCCACCCCCATTTTACATGATGAGATCTGTGAAGGTGCCCTGCAGCTTTTGAGAATCCAAGAAAATGACAGGCTGAATTTGCAGGCCCCAGGCACTGGGCTTGCACTTGCTTCTCTGGGGAAGGCGGTTTTAGCTCTTGACTGTTGCGAAGCAAAATAGCCAAACCACAGAAATTAGGTGCACACTTGCTAAATGGGATTGCAACTGGGAGCCCTCCTCTTATCACCTCCCCTACCTGGTCTTGACCCCTAATGGCCCCCCATTAAATAGCCAGGATTAAGAATTAGTGCAGCGCAGTGGAAGGGACCAGTAAAACAGCTCTGGGCTCCAAACAACAAATTATTCTTGAATCAAACATCTCATTAATGGCTGCAGTGTCGCCACTCTGTTTTGCATAATTAAGTTTCATGGGGCGTTACAATTAACAGTTGTGCCGCAGCCTAGGTAGGAACAATCTCCCGTTTATTTACCCTGGCTGTATCTGAAAGTGCTGTGTTGTGAATAAGAAGCATTTACAAGTAGATTAGGGTGCTTTCTGGGTCATAAATTGAGTAAGGCTGTAATTGCTTTCCAACAAAGGAGAGCTGCAAATAAGACAGGCCGCCTCCTTTTTTCCTACAGAAACCCCTTTTTTCGTGTTGATGTGCGTCTGAAAATCCTCATCCCCAGCTAAATAATACAGTTATGGCATTGAAAACCTTGTAGAAGCTTTTTCAACTTGACAGCTCCTACTCTGTAATATTTCAAGGTGTATTTTTATTCCTTCTCGAGACTCCGCTGCAGCGACTTGTTTTAAAACCACATATTATGGCTTTGTGTATTATCAGTCAAATATCCAAGCACGCACCCAAGATGTTATGGAAAGGGGGGCTAGGTTTCAGGCTCTTGGAAATAACTGGGGAAAAAAGCCAAAATGTTATTAGAAGCACTTGGTTATGGCAGAATGTAAAGCACCTCTAGTCTATATTCAGATAGTAAGGCACGGTCAGGAATTAAACATTTAGCAAGGCAGGGAGATTAAAACCTAACCAGCAAATGCTCTTCTTGAAGGGCTTTCCCTGCAAGGAAGGAAGAATCCAGAGAGTTAGCAGCAGTTTCAACCAATAACGTTTGTATGCTGTGGAGGAGCAATAGAAGCTTTTGCCATCTAGAAACTCTCTAGGCCAAATGAGCTTTTCTTGCTTCAAATATTTCTTAATCGTGGTTTCTTATAGGATTATAAAGAAGCTGGTAGGGATTTTTTTAATTTTTTTTTTTTTTAAGCTTAACAAGTATTTCCAGGGTGTTTGATAAGACTTGGAGTATGGAGTATCTGAAAAAGGAGAGAACGATTGAGCTTCCGACAATTTTTGCTCCTCGTTATGCACTTAAGGAAAAGCTGCCATTTCCTGCTAAAAACCCATTTGTCTTGCAAATTTCTATAATGAGCAGATTTTGGAATAAATACCATGTAATCTGCAATGACAGTTCTCTCATTTCTTTTTTATTAGTTCAATCTTCTCAGCATCTGAAACACGTAGCTGTGGAGTCTCAGAAGAGATTTAGGCAGCTCTGCAGGGTTTTTTTTGTTTTTTTTTTTTTGGTTTGTTTTTTTTAACACCTTGGCACAGGATTCTGCCAAGCGTTCTTGCATTGCATCCTTCCCCATTCCTTCCTTGCTACCTCTCATTTATTTATTCAATTGTATATTTTAACAGCATCAGTCCATAGCCCCAGGCACCTTTTAAGTAATTTAGCATACACACAGTCATACGTTTAGAAAGACATGACCCATCATGCCATCACCAATTCCTATTGCAACCTATAAAGTAACGCTCAAATCAATTCTACCACCAACTCCTTCAATTTTTGCATGTTTGCCAAATGCCTGCAAAAAACAAGGAGCTTTCACCCTGTTCTAGGTGAGGTCAATAAATAGGTTCTCTGATGGGCATTGGTGGGGATTGAATTTCAGTCTGGGCTTCCTTGCCTTTTGAAACGGAAAGACTCAATGGCTTGACTGTTGCTACAGGTCACACCTGCAGTAGGAGTGTGGTGACTACCATGTTGGCCAATATACTTGGGACTGAGCTGGGGACCTCTGGAGTTAAAAGCATGAGCTTTTTGCTGTAATTGCAGCTAAAGAGAGAAGGCCATCCAGCTGGGACTATGGCAGTCTCATTATCTCAGGGTATTGGGCACAGGGGAATGTTACAGATCGCTGCCATAAATGTTGAGGCTGAACTCCAAACGGGGATTTAGAGCTAAATGACTGATTCCCATTGGCAATACAAACCTCGGGTAGGACATTACAGTGGGACAGGATGCAGAATGAGGTGGTTTCTCAAATACTTGGCAAATCTGTCTATTTATGGCTGTGCAAAGTAAAAAAAAACAAAACCTCATATTGGGGTCAGGTGAAACTCCAGTCACTAATTAGCAGGTTCTACACTAATGAACGTCTCAGGGTGATCTAATTGTTGTCTAATCCAAGGGTTACTGAGGCACCTGTGGCTGCAGCAAGAGCCACCCCTGAATAAAGACTTCCCCTTTTTTCCCAACTCCAAATGGACCTGCTAAGCTAAATTAACTCAACTCACGAATCTTGCTTCTCACGTATTCCCTGAACCATCACAGCTACAACACAGCCACCCTTCTCTCCAGGCAGGGACAGGGGAGGTGAGGAGAGTGACTAAATGAACCTGAGAGAAATAAATAGGAAAACAAACAGCATGCAGAATGGCCTTGGCAACAATGTGCCATTCGTGCTGACCTTTTACGGGAGTATATTTAAAACTTGGGCTTCTCTTTGTGCTTCCTCCAATCTAGAAGAGAATTAAAGATTCCATTGCTTTAAAAAAGCCCGCTCCAGCCTAGTTTAATAAAACTTGGTGAACTTTAACTTTTATTTTCATTTCTGTCTGTGTGTGTGTGTGTGTGTGTGTGTGTTTTGTTTTTTTTTTTTAACAGGTAAGTGACATTTGCTTATTGTTGAACTCCTTGAAGGTCCAAAGTTTTAAAATTCTCATCAGGTTGAAGAGTCCATAGCAGGTAAACCCATTCTTTTTTTTTTTTTCCCCTTCTGTTTGATCCAGACTGTTTTCTTTTCCTCTTGATATTGCTGAAGTTGACTGAGATTGCAGAGGAATGAGTGTGGAGGTGTGCGAGCTTCATTTACAGTTCACTGGTTTGAGTAGTTGAGTTGCAGCTTGGATTGGCAACATTGTCTGTCTTCACATTTTAGGTTGAACATTGCATTTTGGGGAAGTGAAGGGTTCAAGGTCCCCTGGAAAGGTGAGCCTTGGAAGTTTTGAGTCTGGATACAGCTTTGACAGCTGTTTAGGCAGGCAGTGAACTTGTCACAAAGCCCTCTGCTATTGTACTGACATGGTGGGATTTTTCAGTTGCTGCATACGAGAAATCACACCCGCGGTTCTTAAGATTTTACCAAATGTTGTGCAGGATCCCAAGAGACGGGAGTCAAGGGAAGAGTTTTACAAAGTGTCTGAGCTGTGCTTCCAGCAAAATGATGCTCAGGTTCACTTATGGTGGCCCCCTCTGAGTTTCCAAAACCTGGTGCTTGTTTCAATACAAGCCATTTTCCTAAGGCTGTCTCCCACTTGCAAATATTTCTATTGTACAGCAGTTTTCATGGTCACTTTAATTGCAGACTCTCCCTACTACCATTCAAAACTCCTGGGGTGGGGGATTTCTGCGTTTATTGATTGAGAACTCTCTGCCTAATATATATAAAAAAATAAAGGAGGAGTGATTGGCAAAACTCACAAAAAGACAACATTTATTACTACCGCAGTTTTTGCGAAGTGCATTCAAAAGCGGTCAAGCTGAATTCCAGTGGAAATTCAGAGGTAATGAGACCAATTCCTATCAGCAGTGTAATCTTCTGGAGACAAAAGACACTGGGAAAGGGTGGAGAACAGCTCTTCTATTGTGCTTTCCTTTGCTGACAGCCCCCATCCTTATCTGCTGTTTGCCTTCCACTAAACATCCAGGTTATATCCTGAGCTCAGTTAAACTTGTATAAATGCACAGTAGCCCTGCTAACATCATTTCAGATGAGATCAGAATCATGGCTGCGAGTGTTTGACTTTGGCGAACCTGCCCTTGGATTGTATTTATCTGTGTTTCACTGATTTTTTTGGGCCCGTACTTGTATGTCGCTCTACACCACAGACCTCCCAAGCGCAGGAGAAATAAAAGCACATAGGAACAGCAGTCTCTCTCCATTGCCTTTCCCT
>NW_005842611.1:195746-206586 GCF_000455745.1 Alligator sinensis
ACCGCCAGGAGAAGTATGATGCATGCTTGTATGAATGAATGTGCTAAGTGTGTGCAAGATGTTGTGAGGAACAAGGAAGAGACGTGGAATTTTCACTTTGTTCTTGTATTTTACGGGAGCGAGTCCCAGGGACTAAGCTTGGCCCTCGTGAGCAGGCTGCCCCAGCACTTGCAATCCTCACCCTTCCACCACATAGGCTCACAGTCCCATTTTTCCAGATCAGTGTAGCGGTGGTAGGTCATGGAGGCCTTTGGGCATCATGGTGGAGGGACAGAACTAGACCCAATTGAGGGAAAGCCACTGCAGACTACTGAGGAGCACGGCAACATTGACTGCAGAGCAGGTGGGCTCCTGTGTTACATAAAGCAGAAACGTCTACAGAGCACGTGGCTTCAGTCCTCAATATGAAAAGGAGTGGCACTAAGCATGTGATGCCACAGGTGGCTTTGGGCTTCTTAGGGTGAGTTACATGTTAGTCTCCTGGTCCTTTGTGGATGGATCAGGGTGGGTTTTGCTGTTATGGCTCTAGGAATGGGCAGTAGACTGACTGAGTCAAAACATATAAAAATTAAAAGACTGTTGGCTGAGTCATTTAGCTGCTTTCTGCTGCCTGATAGACAGTGCCTCGTCACAGAGGTGTAAAAATGAATACATCAGAAATGTAGATGTGCTTGGACACTTCAGCGATAGCGACTGTGTAAGAAGATAGGAGTGTTCTTCCCTAGGTTTGACCTTGTCCTACTTCTTTACATGCCGTTGAAGGCTTTGTCACTCACCCCAGAAGAGGCAGGACAGGAATATCTCATTTTCTTGCTACAGAGAAATCCAACAGGATGAGTACAAACACGTTCTGTTTGGCCTGCAGAGAGATCTGATCTACTAGAGCAGAGAAACTGTCGTCTTGTGATGGCAGAGGGATCTGAAGCCTTATCTGCTGGCACATATCACAAAGACTGTATTTCTGGGCTTCTTGAACATGTTGCTTAATAACGGGGGAGGAGACCCTGACCATATAATTTGCAAGACTAATAAAAAGATCTGGTAATACCAAAGCTGGAGTCAAAGCTGCAAGGTTCAGTGGTGGCCTTGATTGCCCTCAGTGTTTTCACACCACAAAAATGAGCCCACTTACCAGCAGGAGAACATTGTCTTCCTGGTCCTGCTTTGACTGTTCAGCTCTTAGCAGCCAATGAAGTCACCCTTTGTGCAGGGGTGACCTTCTCTGAGAAGGAAAGTGATCCTTGGCATCAAGCTGCATCAAGTATTCTCAGCCTAGTAACCTCTTGGAAGCCCTGGCTTCCAGTCCCTTGAGTCTCAGGACCCCCTACTTCACTTGATGGGGGCGATAAGTCTCTGAAAGAGTCCCTTGTGACAGCTTCATAAATGAGTGTTAACAGATGCCCATCTTCTGGATGGCGTACTTTGGCTGCTTGAGATGCGACTCTTCCACGGCTGAAGCACTTCTGATGCGTTGCTTGCAGTTGGATGCCAGGGATGGGGATGGGGATGAGAAGGAACAGTTTGCCAGGTGGCTGCTGAGCAAGATTTAGCTTTGTTATATAACTCTCCGCAGCTCATTCACAGAATGTCACTTTTTCTCCAGTCTGCATATTATCTCACCCTAGCAGATGCAGCGAGGTAGAAATACAAGGCTATTTGCAATGCCGTTTATTAAGACATGTTTTAGAGCCAGTTTGAGGGAGCAGTGGCTGGAAATGTTAATCATCATATCCAACAATGTATTGACCTGCCTCCTGCCTTACCCCGTTGCCTCGGGGAATTGGAGAGGAACGTAGGACAGGCTATCACTCTAATTCAGAGACTTTTTTTTTTTTAACTCCTGTTGCCCTCTGAGCTGTCTCCCCAAATGTATAAAAATGTATTGTTGCCATTTGAGAAAGCAGAGACTTTCTGTGGCAAATGAGCAGTTGCTTGCTTGCAAAGGGTTAGCACATGGAGGAGAGAAGGGAAGGAAGCGAATGCCGTCCACCGCAGGTCCACTGCTCGGGGAGGGAGTAATCTAACTTCAGTGGAAACAAATGATATTTCATGATAGTGTGCTAGCTTTGCCCTGCTGCTGTTATTCCAGAAGAGGTGGTGTCATTATTTTTCCCTTTTTGTTTTAGACTTCTGTGAACCAAAAGGGCTTGAGGATTTTAATGGTCTATCTTAAAGATTGAGAGGCCCTTTATGTGTCAAGCCACAATCCCATCCCAGGCAGTACTGGCCTCTGTTTGATTTTATGAAGCTTGTTTTGGATAGATGGTATTTTTATAGCTTCTGCCTTGCTTCACCGATGGTCATATTGATGTAGCGCTACAGGACAGGGCTAATAAATAGTTTATAAAACTGTAGGTTCATTCTCCCAAGTGATCTACAGCCGTGCCTGAATAGACTGCAAATCACAGATCCAGCGACTCCGATGCTTTGTACAGCTGTGGAGCGGAGGGGTGGGGGGGAGCAAGGAAAGAAGAATCAAAAACCCCCAAACCAAGTCTCTCGCTCTCGCTCTCTTTCTGAAGCTGACTTGAACTTTTCCCATTCAAAATATCATTTTTATAGGAGCAGCAGAGAATGAAACAGCCGAGCTTAGAGTTTCATTAATGCAGCCTCACCTTAGGCCCGACTGCTAATGCTGTCTGAACTACTGAAACTTTTGGTGGTCGCTTTAAAACCTGCCTGAGGCAGTTTTGGCCTCTGTAACTCTTCAGATTTTCCAGAAAGACTTCAGTAAGAAAATAAATAAATAAGAGCCCAGCCCTAGATGGGTATTTGGACACCAGTGGTAATCTCTGCATTTGAATGATATTGGACGCTATAATTTGCAGAAAGCCCTTAGACAGCCCTGGTCCAATCCACCTGGTGGCCCATGGGTCACGTGCAGCCCATGCAGGGATTAAATTTGTGGCTTCTAGGTCAGCTGGCTGCTGCTTCCTCCCTTTACTTTGGCTGCAAAGCAGCTGCAGTCTGCAGGCTCCCTCTCCCATCTCTGTCCCAGGGGCCAGTGTGGTGGCACAGCCCACAGTGCTGAGAGAGCTTGGGCACCTGAGAGGTGCAATGCAGCAGGGCATCCCACTGCCAGCTACTCATTGCAGTGCAGGGGCATGTGAGCTATGGGGCATGCAGCCCTTGGCTGCTAGGAAGTTGGACAGCACTGGATTGGACTCCAGGGTGTGGGTGCATACAGACAAGCCACAGTGAGGCAAAGGAGTGTGAGGCTTTACTGGGTGTCAGCTCTGCAGTAGCAGACTGTTAAGTCTGCTGTTAACCTTTGGCAGATGAAGGGTGAACCACAGTAGCTTAGCCCTCAGTGAAATAGGCCTCAGGGGATGTCCACGCTGGTCATGTAAGTTCAATGTGCTGTCTTAAGTCAACACATAGCATGTGGTAATGAGAGAGGCAGCAGGTTTTTTTTTTTCTTCTTAAAGTAACAGATTCTGGTGAGCCCAAAGCTGCTTCTGAAGATTTAAAAAGATTTTAAAATGTGCTGATGATGAAACACACCACAGCTGGCACATCTTAAAACATCACCTATTTTCCTTGGCCATATTGGGCTCATCACATGATTCCCATAGCCAGAGGCTAGGGTTCTAAGTTTGGCTCTGACTTATGCAGGTCAGGAGCCCTCCCTGTGTCCTTCCACTACCAGGACACACCGTGGTGTGCTGCAGCAGTCCCTCGGGGACCCATGTGTTTCTTACAGCTCTCTTCTTCACGGTCTGACTCTACCAGCACCAGCTGAAGAGACTCGGAGGCAAATAGCCTCAGGCAGTCCCCAGGTCCGCTCCTGCTTGGTTGGTTCAAATGGTGGCTCTCACACGTGGTTCACTGTGTCTCATTCTTTAGATCCTTAGGCTAGGGACAGACATTATACATAACCTGGTTTAAGTGATCAGAAACCAGTTTAAAACTGTAACAGAATACACATTCCATGCACATAAACCAGTTTGAAAATGACCAAGACTGGTTTGAGATAAACCTGGTTGAATGTAGTATCAGACTTAAATGATTTGGCTAAAACCAGTTTATGCAATGTCTCTCCCAGACCTGTTTCTGGTTTAAGTTAAATCAGACACCCCCAGCATCCCAGCATGCTCTCTGGGCTGGGCGGGGCTCTCTGCTCCACAGCAGGGCTGGCCCCTCCCCTCTCTGCTAACAGAAGATGCTGGCCTGCCATGGCCCCTGAGGCAAATTCCTCCATCTGTCCCCTCTTTTCCCCCCCCCACTGGCAAACCCTGCAGACCTCCACAGCTTTCAGGCAGCCAGGCAAAGATAGAGTTAATTCACCAATGGTCCAGACCCTGCAGACCTCTGTCCAGCTTGCCTGCAGCCAGGGAGGGGATTAATTCCACAGTAGTTGAGGTGGGGGGGGAGCAGAGAGAAGCAAGACCTGCACCTGTGTGCCTAGAGCTAAGACCTGCAGGACTACACTGAGAGGTGGGAAGTGTTGGCAAAGACCTGACAATCATCACACATACATGCTGGAGATGGAGTTAAGGGAAGTTGCAGACAGCTTCTGGTTGAAAGTTGCAGACCAAAGAATGTAGAGAGCTACATTTACATTATAAAGCAGTACCTATAAAACCTAAACAAAGCCTTTCTGAATGCCTGGCTGTAAGGAGACACTCTGCCCTCAGGATTAGTAAGATTTATGCAAGGCTTTCTTTTGTCTTTCTGCTTTACATTTTAAGTTAGACTAAGTCGTATCTGCTGTCTTTTACTGGGCTGTACCTTAGCTTAGGCTAAGGATTTTGGTAGTTCCCTGTTTGTATGCTTTGGAAATTGCTGTGCTCAATACATGCTTGCTTCAAAGAGAGGACTCTTTTTCCCATCCCCACTCATCAGTCCGGCGGCAGCAGCCCCGCCCCGCGGGCTCGTGACTGGTGACTGGCATCCTATGTGTCCTGCTAGCTCTGGCTGGTACCTGGCCATGCCCCTCTCCCTCCCCCCCCTGCTCCAGCAGGGATGTGAGAGCCTTGGAGGGCATCTCTCTTTCCTCTCCTTTGGCAGCGGCTGGCAGGCACACCCTAGCACCCCCCGGCTTCTGGCTTGAGCCACTGCAGGCAAATGCCTGCATTTCCTGATTTAACAGAGCATGTCTGTCCAGCTATTAATCAGTTTAAGCTATGCAGCTTAGACTAACCTGCAAAGAGTGAATCAATTCAGGCTCAGGCTTTTTGAATGTCTGTCCCTAGCCTTAGGGGATGCCTATGCCATCCCAGGACTCCTCCTGGAAGGAGGGAGGGCTGCAGCAGAGCCTAGCATACCCACTCTGCTTGTATTACACCCCCAAACAAATGGAAAACCCCTGCATTTATGCAGCAGTGGACTTGTACCAGTGAGCACTCTCTGGGGTGTGGTTTCAGTCCAGCGTGAGGTAGATATATATCATGTATCTACTGTTGGGTGCAGTGTGCGTGGAGTGGATGCACTGGGCTTTGTGCGCCACTCCCTTGGGGAGGCATGCTGCCCGTAGCCGCTGGCTGAGAGTGCTGGTTTCCATCTATACACTAGTGAGCACTGGGGAAGGCGAGAGGGAGTGCTCAACCCTTTGCTGTCACATTCAAGCTTTCATGTTGCCTCCCAGGAAGGAAGGTTTTGGAGTCATTTTCTTGCCCAAATATATGCACCTAAGAGGTTCCACACAGTGGAGCTGTTTCTTTTCCCACTTGAACAACTTCACTGTCAATGGGCGTTTCGCCGAGTTGTCAGGAGAAGCTTCAGTGCTGTACAGTCCTTGATCTGTGTGTGGGAATCTCCTGGATGTCGGCGGGAGGTTGTGCCGGAGGACAAGGGGGCTGTATGTGGCTCCGATTGAAATGGAAATGGAACCACAGTTTCTCTTCACCTTTCCTGTGTTAGTAGAGCCCCGAGAGATGTCACACCTCCGCACGCTTTTTTTTTTGTTTTTAATTCACCTTTGATTCAGGCTTGATCCCTTATAAACCTTCCCCGTTCAGAGTCTCTTGTGCTTTGCTACTGAGGCATATTGGCTTGTGGTGCAAAGTCCAGCACTGCCCACCCATGCTGAGAGGGTTTCCCAAGGAGTCCCTTGTTAAAGACTGTTCCAGAAAACTGCATGATTTCCCTGTTGTCTGCTGTACTGCATGTGGCTGCAACCAGCCTTGCCAAGGCTTTTTTTTACCTTCGGGACTCGAAACTTGTTTCCTAAAGGTCAAATGTGTTTATGCCTTTGGAAATGAGGAGCACAGCAGAGAACTGACACTTAAATATGAAGAGCTTGAGGGAGGACATCCACAGTCCCACCTCATGAGGTCTGCACCCCTAATCAAATCTGTTTACACGCCTTAACTAACATGTTGCTATCAGCAGGGATCCTGGGTTTTCTCTGATTAAAAAAAAAAACAAACCCCAATTTTTGAATTAAAAAAAAAAAAAAAAAAAAAAGTAACCGAAAATCCACTTTCTTCCGTGATTAAAATGAAACACCACTAATTTTAAACTGGGTTTGTTTTCTTTTTTTTTTTTTTTTTTTTTTTTTTTTTTTTTTTTTAACCAGGTATCCTGGTTTTCTCTGGTAATCAGCCCCAACTCTTCCCCAAGCACGGCACAGGCCGGGCTGCCGATGGAGATGGGGGCCGTTTCCCATGTTGTGTTCAAAACATTGCCTGCGAAGCGCCGCTCAGCGGGATTGGACTTGCCCAGCAGTGCCGGCTGCCTCCTTATTTATGAGAAACACTTTTTGTCTTGCTGGATCAGACAAACGTATAGATTTTTTTCCCCTCTGCCTCTCCTCCCGCCCCTTACTTCCCACTCACCCCTGCTACCTTGAATCTCTCACAGGCTGACGAGGGGAGGGTGACATTCTGTGGGTGTCCTCTGTTAAAATATTGGCAGCACATGAGCACTTGCATCTCCGCGAGACCATCCTGCTTCCATTTCCCAGTGTCGTCCTGTTGCATTGCTTGTGACATGTCAGCTCAGGCGAGGTGATACTGAAACATTAATACCGGCAACTGACTTGACATGCCATCACTAAAGCTGTCAGGGCTCGGGGTGGTAATGAGTTTGCCATTTGAAAGGCCAGGAGCCTCAGCTTGCTTCCCACCCCTCCCTCCCCACTTTTGATGTACGGGTTGGCGTTGACCAGGTTTTGTAATGTGTAAGAACATAAGAACACGAGGACCAAAGAACAGAAAAAGTTCAGCTGGACTGGCAGACTTCTCGGCTTGCGCAAAGCCTTGCAGTGTCTCCGTTCATGAATGGGGAGTCCTTACAGCTGTTGTTGACCACACGTACCCCGGCCTGCTCATTATATCACCTGCATCCAGAACTATCCCTTCCAGCAGCCATCTGTCTGTTTAGGTATCAGCTGTGCGTTTATTTAGCTAGATTTCCATCTGTTTAGCAATGCAGCCGTCAATTTGGCAATCAGCCGTGCATCTATAATAATAACTCTAATACCGGTAATACCCAGTGCTTGTATGATGTCTTTTCTCCTTTGGATTTCAAAGCAGTTTCCAAAGCCAAGGGATCATTAGTCTCACTTTGCAGAAGGGTAAACTGAGGCACCGGGGGGGTGTGCGGGGGGAGGCAGTAACTGGTCTGAGGTCATATAGAAAACCAGTAGTAGAACTAGGAATTGAAGCCAGAATTGAAATGCTGCCCCCCAACTGTCCTTCATTAGTCTGTCTCTTACAAGCACATTGGTGTCTGTCTTTCTGTCTGTTCATGCTGTTCTTCATTTAATTATGAGCACGTGCAACATGTTGTAACTACAGCACGCGCACAAAACTGTGAAACGGTTAAGCTCCCAAGGGCATCTGTTCTCTTGACAATTGGCGGGTAAGGTCCTTGTTGTGTTGTTTCCCCAGGCCTGTTATTAACATGTTGTTGGATTTCTCCATCGAACTGCCCCCGTGCTGTGTCAGTGAGACTATTGTGTGCAATGGCACGGCTGCTTTGGGGGGTGACGTGTACACAGCAGGTGGGGCCGGGTTGGTGGGGAGGAGGGCAGCTGTTCCAGCACTGTGCGTACAAATTTCACAGTGTTAACTGCTGTCTCTTCAGCCCACACCTGTTCCTGGAGGCAGGCAGTACAGCTCCACATGCAGCCAAAAGGAGGTTAGTAGGCTAAGCCTGACTTTCCGCTGGGTTAGGGAGCAAGCCTGTCCTTTTGCACAGCCATCCATTTCTAGTGATCTTCAGTGTTTTGCAGCATAGAAGATACTCTGCACCTTTTGGAGAGATGAGCATTTCTTTTCTCGTTCTGCATGGACAGTGTCTTAGAAGGGAAAGGGCAGATCAGCCCACATTGGCCTAACTCAACCGTGTGTGGTTATGGCTGTTGTCAGAGGCAAGCTGCTGCATTAGGCGGACTAAAATCCAGTCCAGATTGGTAATACGGTAGTTTTTTCTTATGAACAATCCATCCATCACTACAGGAGGGCTCCATGCAGTTTCTTTGTCCATCTCGCGCAGACCTCTGGGTGCCTATACACATGCAGGGCAGGCAACTTTTGTGCTTTATTTAGAGTGCTTTCAGTATAGCACCTTAAAACTTAATAGACATTTCATGGCTTGGTGCAAGCTTCATGCCTTGCTGTAGTTCTGTAGAGTAGGAGGCAGGGGGCACTGGGCGCTACCCAATGCAGCTAATTATCACTTAGAAAAGCCCTGGTTAAATACATGTGCAATAAAGGTGAACTAGGGAGGCTGAGATGCACTACTGCAGTTCACCTTACATTTAAAGAGCATACAAAGAGGTTTAATTAAGGCAGCTTCTGCCATTTAAAAAATGTTCTGAAGTTGCCCGTGTGTATTGTGCTGGCTTTAGAACACTTTAAATCAGCGGTCACCAACCAGTGGATCTCGGAGCCTCTTGTGGTCGATCCAAGGCTGGGGTCGGAGGGCTGAGTGCCCATGAGCATGCATGCGCGTGCCCCAACCCAGCAGGTCAGGCCGTGGGGGAGGGAAGGGGCAGGGCTTAGATCGAGGCCCCCGCAGTGAGGGACAGTGCCGCAGAGGCAGGAGCGGGGTAATTTGAGTGGGGCCACGGCTGGGTGGGACTTACCTGCTGGGGAGGCGTGCCCCCAAATAATTTTTTCTCCCTCTGCCTTGATCTTCCCTCTCCACAGATTTACCCGGTAGGAGGGGTGGTGGAGCATGGTAGACCTTGGGTTGCTTTTAAAGGTGATCTCCCACTTAAAAAGGTTGGAGACCACTGCTTTAAATGCTTAAAATCGTTATGTGTATAGGTACCCTCTGCGACCTGACTTTCACACCAGGTCATCATCTTCAGCAGAACTGCAGGCTTTTCTTTGTGCAGATTGGGGTTTCTCATTTGAATTGTTGCACTGCATAGCAGGGTGGCAGGGGGAGGTGGATTTTCAAAAGTGCTTGGTGCTACCCAGTTTCTGACCATCAAAGCAAAAGGAGTTTTACCCTTGATTTCAGTGGGAACCCAGTCAGCCTGATGATGAGCACCTTCACCACTCCTGCCATCTATGATTTTGAGCAATTAGGTAGTTGGATTGTTGGATTGTTCCTCCTTCCCAGCCATATGTTTTTTTTTGATCTGAGAGGGGGTGTGTGTACTCACAACTGTCTCATGGGTCAAAGACTGTATCATTTTTCTTGCTGTTGGGTATTAGAACTACAAACCACTTATTTCTCTACTCCTTCAGTCATATAAGTCCACTAGGCTGTCTCACTGTAGACTATAACTAGGGACCGACCTAACTCACAGCAAGAGAAAGCAATTTTTGTAGCCCGCTCACTTCGTGCAGCACCAATTTTGGGGCATTTCATGGTGGCGCCATGCCACCCCTCTTCACTGATTGGTGGAGAGGCTCCAGGCAAAGGACTGACAAGGGGGCAGCCATCATCTTGGCTGCTGCCATTCATACCACCCCACCAGATGCCTTCCCCTCCTGCAAGGCCTGGCTGCAGTGGAAGTGAGGACCGCTGGCTCCCACTGGGGAGACAGCATTTTATTTTAATTAAGGGGTTTTTTTGGTTGATTTTCTCTATGCAATTTTTTTTATAGAGAACAGTGTTTTTTGCAGTTTCCTTGAAAATTGTGAAATCACAATTTAAGTGTGTCCCTTATTATAATGCATTCTGCAATGCGGCCTTAAAAGAGATGTGATGCATCTTTATTAGCCCCCAAATTGTAACTAGTTTTTGATGCATCTTTAATTATGTAGTGGCTCATAATAGGTTTGGGGTGCTGAAAAGAGTTATAAGAGTTGACTATAACATTGGCCAGGGAAGCTGCACTGGGCTTCAGCTTCAAGGAAGGTAAACCCTGAGATTTTGGGAGGTTGGCATAGTCTTTCCACTTCACCTTACTGGCCTGGCCTGCATGAATTCGTCCTCCATCCAAGCTTCAACATTGCTCCCTTATGGGCTTCTGTTTGTGCAGAGCTCTGCAATGCATCACCGTAGCAATTTCCGGCTTCCCTCTGCATGCTGTGCTCTCACTTCATGTGGCCTCTGTGCATTAACTGGTTTATCTCTTCCCGGCAGTTAAAAAAGCCCTAACTACACCCCCATCTTCACCACATCAACATTTGGCAGATGATAAAATGTTAATGCCATGTTTTTTTTAACAGTACACTCAGCTACACAGTTGTCCTTTTTTGGACCGAAAATGCAGTTGGGGGGTGGAAATATGGAAGTTCTTGTTCTTCCTGTTGCTATGTTATGGTTTTACAGCACAGTCAACTCGGATGATTGTAACCTAGATCTTAACATCCAGGTTCCCACAGCAAATCCTTCCTTTATTTCTGCGTCCTCAGTATTTCTGCATTCACCCATTGTTATCGGAGGCCGTATGCCATGGATTGTTGTATTGAGATGCACTCAGACTCTTTCC
>NW_005842611.1:206617-223447 GCF_000455745.1 Alligator sinensis
GTGCTTATTGTGGAGGAGCTGATCGCCTCTTTGTGGGAATTATGGGAAAGCAATGGGAGAACGATCATCACTGGAGGGCATTTTTTTTTCTTGTACTTCCCTGCATCTTCACTGCGAATGAGTTGATTTAGCGGTCCCTGGGCCTTGCCCAGTTGAGAGAGCTTGCTTGATCATAAAACACCTCCAGACCTGACTTAGAGATTTGTGTGCATGGTGGGATTCAGGGATGGTTGGGCTAAAACCCAAGTAACCATGCAGTGAAGACATCTCCTGTAATACACTGAGAGCCTTTGAACAAAGCTGTTCTTCAAAACGATGCATTCCATTTGTGATGGGCTCTTGATGCACCGGTTCCTCCTGAAGAGGTGCCAGGATTGTAACAAACAGAATACTATTGGGTTTGATGGCACCATCGTGTTTGCAGCTAGTTGGCACCCCAAGGCCAAGTATGGAGTGGCCCACAGAAACGGAGGTCTGCTTTGATGGGTCCATCCAGACCACCACCTTGCAGGGTGGTGAGTTAGCATAAGGAATCTTACACTGTCCCCACCTGGCTTTCATCCGTTCGGTGGATATACATAGATGAGTTTACTTCATAAATCATGAACAGGACTTAGTCATAAACATGACTTATGAAGAGAGGCTGAGGGAACTGGGTTTATTTAGTGTGGAGAAGAGAAGACTGAGGGGGGATTTGATAGTAGCATTCAACTCCCTGGAGGGTGGTTCAAAAGAGGATGGAGCTGGACTGTTCTCCGTGGTGGCAGATGGCAGAACAAGGAGTAATGGTTTCAAGGTGAAGGAAGGGAAGCTTAGGTTAGATATTATGAAAAAAACTTTCTCACCAGGAGGATAGTGAAGCCCTGGAACAGGTTACCCAGAACGGATGGAGATTCCACAACCTTGGAGGCTTTTAAGACCTGGGTAGACAAAGCCTTGGGTGGGATGATCTAGTTGGGGCTGGTCCTGCTTTGAGCAGGGGATTGAACTAGATGTGACCTCCTGAGGTCCCTTCCAACCCTCGTTTTCTGTCAGACCCAGCAGTCTTATTCTGGCTCGTACCACTATGAGTTAAAGAAGGATGCAGTCCCCATTCCCTATCCCAGTTGCAATACAGTATGTGAAACATTTTAAGGCAATACAAATATTAACAACATGAGCAGGAAAGTGTCTGTTTCCATTTCTATCTCACCTATCTCTGTGTTTTAAAGCCATGTGTAGATGAAAACAAGAGGCGTGTCTACATGACACTTTAAAGCAGGCTAAATGCTTTTGCACTGCTTTTAATGGCGGTGTATTGTGCATTAATGCCAGCTGCTGTAGGAAATTCAGCGGCGTAATGCGCCTTCCATGACTTGGGGTGGCGCCAACTAAAACTCCTTTGAGGAGTTTGTTTGCTGCCCCTACAGCTGTGGAGTGAAGCACCGGGCTCTGCAGGAAGCCCTGCAGGCAGGCTGGCAGCAGCCCAGGAAAGCAGGCTCCACCCAAGAAAAGCGGGGAGCCTGATCTTTTTTTCTTTTTTCTCCCCCCTGGAGCCTGCCTGCCTGAGCTGTACAGGGGCTTGGTGCTTCTCTCCGCGGCTGCGGTGTCCCCCGGGACTGCCCGAGCTGGGTACCTGCGGGGGTGTGCCGCCTGGGGTGGGGGCCCGCAGCTGCCACGGAGGGAAGCACCAGCCCCCGCCTGCAGGTCAGGGACGGCTCCACTGGCTGGCAGCTCGCCCTCGCCCTCGCCCTCCCCCCCCAGAGGCAGGTAAGTCAGTGGGGTGTACGTACGACGTGGGAGTTTAATCAGCCCTAAATTGAAGCGGTGGTTTTTAAAACCCGCTGCTTCAATTTAGGTCCCCCATTTCGTCTACACACGCCCTAAGTGTCCACCTACATAATTTAGATTATACTTTTTTTATTTCCCCCCTTTTTGATGGCCATAAATCCAAGCATGGGATAATATTAGTACGCTTTGGTAAAAATACAGTTTATAAAATATTGGTTCTGGGTATGACTGTATACTATATCCGACTGGAGGGCCTGGTGACAACATGGTGGGGCTACTCCTGGTGGGGTAGCTCTTATAAAATACCACAATGTGGCAACATCCCGAGTAAGGTGAGTATAGGGCATCTCAAAACCCTGGCCCCCACTGCCTTGTGGGTAGCCCTTGGTTGGAGAAAGGCTAAGGGACATCCCGTGGGCAGAAACGCACCCTTGCTGAGGCATTAGGCAGTCTGCAGCAGTTTTTATCGGTTGCTCTCTGGCAGAAGCTACAGCCATCGAGGCTGAACGTCTGGATTCGGTCTGGCCTTTGGATTCTGTCTCAATGGTTTAAATGGGGGATGGTAGGTTTTGGGCAGCTTTGATTCCTCCATACTCTTGCCTAGGCGCATGCGCTGAAGTTCTTGATGTAGCAGTTGCAGGGCCCTGTAAAAGTGGATCATCAACAGGCCCCTGACTAGACCTCTTACATGTACATCATGATCCAGAAGATCGACAGTTGCCTACTTATAAAACATCAGTTATATTCATAGCATTGTGTATGAAAGACATGTTGTAGCACAACTGTTCTAATGCAACCACGTGACACCAATTTAATGTAGTTTTAACATTAAGCTGCTTGTTTAAGACATTCGTCAACCATTCTGAATATACTAGTGGTGTGCAAGAGACCTCTATTTTTCTGAGCATTACACATTTCATTGCTAATAGATGTCAGTGGCCACTTATCCCTTTTGGAATTGCCTCTGTGCAGTTCAATAGGGATTAAATTTGTCAGGTTTTATAGGGCCATAACAGTATTCTGTGGAAAATGCTCCAAAATCGTATATGTTTTAATAGAAGCTATTCTATCTTATAAAATTCTTTTTGCAAAATACAAATCTCTATCAAATTCAACAGGATACTTCAAAAACCCTCTAGGAATTTTATCATTTTCTAATAAAATCAATGGGACTTGCTGTAGAAGTGTTGATTTTTCACTGGCTGATTTTATTCATTCTTTACTTCCAGCATAACTTGTGTTGTTTAGGGACTGACACTTTTCTTTGTATTGGTAGACAGAGAGCCTTGCATAGCTTGGATATAGATAGTGTGCAACTCATGGTCAGAAACCAAGCCATTTTTTAAAATGACCATCTATCTATCTATCTTTAAATCCCGAAGGGAGTAAAATGGTCTTTGTTATTCCATCCAGGTCATCTCCAACCTTGGGGGGCTATCCATATACCGGTATATGAGGGATAACACGGGTGGCTTTGTCTGTGCATGTGTGTGTGCACTTATCACACACTAAGACACACACACTGTAATTTTCCCCCTTTCCATTCCTTGGCTGTGCAACTGCTTTTCAAAAGCATTCATCCCAGGATACTGCCAATTAATGATAGATTGAAATTCTAGTTATGTTAAATTATCTGTGTCTATTTGGAACAGCTCGGCTTCCTTCCATATCTGCTTTCAGGTTTTATGGACTGGCCTTGGTATTATGGAGCAGTGGCTTCTCTGAAATCCAGGGCTTTGCTCAGAGAGGTCATTACATCTGACTCATCTCTTGCAGAGCACGGCCAGTACATGAGATGGAGAAGTTAATTATATGGAGAAGTCTGTGCTCGGCTGGTAAGTGGAAAAGCCACCACTGTAAGGATCATCTTCCTTAACTCCAGCTAAGGAACTGGAGATGCTGCTGTGCATCTTAATGAAGGGAAGACAGCAGCCAAGCCAATAAGAGCATTAAAAATAACTACAAAACTTTATAGTGCATCTTATAATTGTTTCATGATGAGCAGCTGCACTGGTGGCTTAAAATATTTAGTGGCCAGAGCTGGGACATGTGAAATCCTACAGATACATGGATTTGCAAGACTTCTCCCTGTGGGAGAACAGGTGCCTTCACGCAGGCAAAAGTTCACCTGCCATGAGAAGCATCATTAGCTTAGACTGAGGGTAATTGTGTCCTTGTTTTGTGAGAGTTTTGGGCAGGGATGGTCCGTGTGCTCCGTATTTGTGCAGCACGCATCACAGTGGAAACTAGTCATTGATGGGGATGTGTAGGTGCTACCACAATATAAGTAAGGATAGTTTACATGGCAAGCTTGCTGAGCATTACAGGTAGTAAATAGGTTAATGGGCATATCCATTACCTAGGGCTAATTCATGCAATGTTGCCTGACCTGCAAGAGCCTGAAATGGCAGCATGGTACATGTTCTTCATGCTTCATTGTCACATAGCGTAGGGGCAGGAGGTAGTTTGTACTGGCTCTGCGATAACAGCTTTCATACTCTGGGAAACGGGATGTTTTACCTGTTGGGTAGCGGCTTTGCTCCCTCCTGCTATTTTAATCAGGAAAGCCTTCAGCCATCAATCCATCCACACACACGTGTGAACACAGGTTCCAGACCCGGTGCTTATTTCTGCTCCTGTTATGTCACCCCTCCCAAACTGCACAGGCCTCCACCACTTCAATTAAAGGAAACCTCCTATAGCTGGAAGCAGCACTAGCTCTGTAATCCTCTCCGTGCCGCAGACATTAGCTGTTAAACGTCACTCAGAAACGCGCACAGCTCTTCCCCCTCCCTCCCCTAGCCGACACGCAGAAGCATCCGAGACCAGTTTGAGGGGTAGGAGAAAGGGAACAGATTTGTCCCTTGAATCTTTGCTCAGAAGGACACGCAGGCATCTGAGTGTTGGGAGAGCAATGGGGTGACCCCAAGGCTCTTCGGGTGACACATTTGAACTGGCTTTGCTCCTCTCTGACTTGTGGTAGATCCATTTCCCAGCACCCCGGCTTGGGGGGCGGGGAGAAAATCCTCCTCTTTCAGTCCCCTCCCTAGCTCTAGAGCCCTTTTGAAACAGTGCTATTGTTCTTACTCCTATTGTGGAGGATTGGGAGGGTAGGAGGGTCTGCAGAGCTGCTGACCCAGGGGGCAAGATGAAACATTTTTCAGTGCCAATACATGCAGGTTGGGCCCCTAAATGAGGGAAACGCATACAGACTACCCAGCTACATTGATTCATATCTCCTGTTTGCACACATTCATGCTAATACAGGCAGACCCAGACTGCAGAAATCAATTGATACAAGAGGTGTAATGTACCCATTTACCGGAGGATAGAAACGCATATAAATATGACATTAGGTATAACTTTACACTGCTTCCCTGCCTGCGAGAACAATGATTGACAGGGCTGTGTAAATGACACGTACCCTCCAAACGAGGCCGGGAAGCATTTACTGTCTGAGATACATGTGTACATTGGAGAATTGCACTACACTGCCACAGGTTTGCACGTAGCTGGGGAGATCATCTTTCGTGCCGTTCTTTCCCTGCGCTTGCAACTGATACCGGTGTGTGAAGAGGCAGAACCTAGTTATTGTCATTATGCCTCCCCCACAGGCAACAGCAGTGGTGCCAGAGTAGCAGGGGCACAAAGGGCCACAGTGGGTGAGCAAATGAACGAGAAGGCCATTTTATGACAAGAAACCTCTTTCACGGGGGGAAGAAAAGGAGGAAACTTGATGAGACAATTAAATGTTTTTCAGGCAGGGGTTGCAGGCACTGCATTCCCCCAGCATCCTCATGGGCTCACAGCCGCCCTGTTCTTGTACACTCGTGCCTGCAGCTGTTCCTTCCCTCTTCACACTCCAACACGTGTGAGTCCCTTGTCACTTCACAGTCACCTCTCAAGCACACACCATATACACGCTCCCTTGTACAGTATTTCCAAGCAGTCTCTCTGAATTGTCCTTGTTCACACCGAGAAGCATGGCAGTTCTGTACCTTTTGTGTTATCCGGCTACAGTAAAGGCTTGCGCAGAACTGTTGCATAGTGGCAGCTTTATAAACTCCAGGAGCAAGGAGACTGCATGGGCCTGTTGAGCCCAGTTTCTATTACTGAGCCCAGTTTCTATTACTGAGCCCAGTTTCTATTACTGTGCCCATCAGACCGCCAGTCCAAGCAGGATCCAAGAACAGCCATTTGAGATTAAAGTCTGAGCACTTGAGTAATCTAAAGCCAGCAAGGAGTCGGTGTCTCAGCAGTCAGTTGAATGGTCTAGGCTGTCGTCTTATTAGAGGGAGAGAGAAACTTTGATTTAACCAAAGACCCTTAATTTTCAAACAAGGAGGCAAACCAATAACATTTCCTGACCCCCACTGGCTGTTAGCATTGCACGGAAACTTGGCTTCTAAAATTCTCTCCTGTGTTTAGACTTTCCTAGCAATTTTACTTGACAAAAGGATCCACACAAAATCAATTAATGGAGCTGTGAGTATGGAGCAAAGGGGAGTATTTTCTCTCTCCAGCATCTAAATAAAGTGCTATTGTTTAGTCTCCCATGTCTATTCTAGCAGCAGAGTGAAGCCCTGGCTTTGATGAGAAGAAAGGGTAATAGGGTCTTCTTTCTGCTCAGCTGTGGCCTCCGCAGTACCACCACTGCCCCGGTGAAATCCCATCCAGTACCTGGTAAAAGCTGCCTTCACCCTGAGTGAGACGATGTCACTCCTCACCCTCAATCAGTTCAAGATGTTATGAATACAAATATACAAAATCACCAAAGTACTCTGAGCTATAATGGGGTAGTATGGTCTAGCAGGCAAGTCATTCAACCGAGAGTCTAACATTGAGCAGGGGGTTGGACTAGATGACCTCCTGGGGTCCCTTCCAACACTAATTTTCTATGATTATGGGTTCAGGTCAAGCTGTCTGTCAGTGACCTACTGCATAACCATCAGGAAAGGCTTTCTTGCTCTGTGCCTCAGTTTCCCCACATGCAAGACAGGGATAGTGGTCATTACCCACCTTTGCAAAGAGGAAATGAGCTGCTTGAAGATAAGTGCTATTTATCTTTAAATGAACAAAATTAATCCACAGAATTAAAAGAGTTAGCAGTTGGTTGAGAAATTGGATACTAGCTCCTGCCATTTTCCTCTCCCTCCCCAAGGGAAACACATAACCTCTGTGCTGCTCTTCGTCGCTAGAAGCCTGCATTGTTCTTTCAGATTCTCATTGTTGCATCTTCCTCAGCTGGGAATGGAAATGCCAAAATTGCTGAGAGAGCACCCGTCCCCATGGTATTTCACCTAGCCAGGAAACTGAAGAGATCTGGGTGGGGAGGGAGAGCGAGAGTAACACGCTTCTCATGAGATTTACAGTTCAGCCTTTTCCATTAGATAAGCATTGCAGTGTTAATTAGGACCAGGCTTGTGGTCTTTTTGATTTCTGCATAAGAATTACCTAAATTTTAAAAACGACGCTAGCAGTCAGCAAGGTCCATTCCTCCAGGGAGGACGACAGAAGGCAGAAGAATGTCATAAAGCTAGAGAGAAAAGCAATAGGAAATTCTCCCTGCTCCTGGTGACCCCTGGCTGCACAACTCTTCTCCTGGGCACAATGAAAAAGTGCTAGAATGAACTCTCTTAGTTACAAGCTACCAGGTCATTCTTCCATCAAAACCTGCCCCCCTCTCTATATTGTGTTACATTAAGTTGCTAAGGAACTCGGCACCCATTCAGCACGCTAACGGATCGGATCTTTCCCAATGTGCTTTAACAGCAAGCTCCAATACTTGGTTGCCCTCTCACTCTGCTCCATGCAGTGCGCGGCAAAGGTTTCTTTTGATCAGAAACATCTTTTTTTTTTTTTTTCTTTAAAGCCAAGAACTAGAAATGAAGTTGTTCTTTTACCAATGGAATCCACTTTCTCTGTAATTACTTGGTACAATATGCAGGGTGGACATGAAACGTTGGGTGTGAAAATCTGCCATATGCTCCTTTATTTTTTTTTTTTTTTCCCTTTTGCTAGTTCCTGTTGCTAAGCTGAGGACAGAGTCCGTACTCCCTTTGAGGTAGGCTTTAAAAATAAACCCTAGCATTCTCTCTGCTCTGGATGTCATTTTCCACACTTCTGAACTGAAAGGACAGTCAGCTAAGACATGTGAATTAGATTTCACTGCAACGTACGGGAGCTCCTGGTACCTTGCCTTCCATTCCGGTTCCCACCTCCTCCTGGGTTCTTATCTCGGTGTAACTCTCCGAGAGGTTCACAGTACAAAATCTTGCCTCCTTTGGAGCTATTCTCCTCTCCATTATTCCCTTTGTTTTCATAGCAAATTTCTCTGCAAGGCTCCTGGGCTCTGTATCCCTGCATTCCCTTACACTGTTCTCCCCTGTAATAAATGACCTAGATAAATCTTTCTTCTCGGACAAAGAGGTAAACAATACCTTCTCTAACTGAGCGCTTGGCTGCTCATTCATGCTGAGTAGCACTTGGGCTGTATATTCCAAAAGAAATATTCATTTTGGGGCCAGATCATCTGATTATGCTACTTATAAGCCCTCGCTACTGTCCTGTCTGAGTGCCGTGCAGTCTTGAAGGCAGACAAGGTTCTTTGGGTAAATCTGCTATCTTTTATTAGACCAACTCAAGTAGTTGGAAAAATTCTTCTTAGCAAGCTTTCAGGTTTAAATACCCTCCGTCAGGCTGAGGAAGCATCTGCAGTTGGTGTGTGCTCTTCCCGGATGCAATGAATAGTAAAGAAGCCAGAGGCTGGTCTGCATGCAGTTGGTGAAGATGTAAATTGGGGAGTCAGTGAGTGAGGAATGATTGCCCTTCTAGACAAAGCCGAATCTACACTTTTTTTTTGTACCAGTAGGATTTTTTTTGGATTTTGGTGTGATTCTTTTAAGGGATATCGGTGGTGGTGCAGCTCCAGATAGCGATAGGGTAATGGTAGAAGTGGACAGGGTACTGGTAGAATGCAGTTGTTATAGGTGATTGCCAAATGATAAATGCATTTCAGGTGCTAGCTCCAGTATCTTCAAATTACTGACCCAGACCCTTGGCAAAGTGAAATGAAAATCCCCCCACTATGCCTGTACAGTTACAGGGTAAGGCAAAACCTTTGTAATTCGCATTTGGCCTCCTTATGGGCAGTCTACTGGGGGGTCTGGGGCCCCTTGGGCTGATAGTCCGGGGAACTACCGGGGGGGGGCTGGGGCCCCTTGGGCCAATAGTCTACGGTTTCTTCTCCAGCCATGCAGGAGCCAGGATCACCTTGAGGGAGCCTCTCTGCTCAATATCTGCTGCTTCCCTACAGCTCTGAACCTGGTTGTGACATTCACTTGTGACATCCATCTAGATACGTCCTGCATTTAGTTTCCCCTGCACGTAGCTTCCCTGGCCTGACCTGAAGTGTCTGCTTCCACTCAGTAATGTTTCTGGGGCAGTATCTTTCAGTAGCATAATTGAGGGGGTATGACCAGGGCAGCATTCCTGAGTGCTGCCCTTGTGGCAGGCCGCAAAAATAACCACTGCCACAGTGGCAGCTGATTGCACTCCTGCAATGGGCTCAGCGACAGCTCGTGTTGCCCCTGCTGTCTGTGGCTACCCCAGGCACGGAGGTCTCTAGGATCTTTCAGGAGTGTCTGTTCCCTTCCCCAGCTGGGAAGCGCACATAAAATCCTGCAGCATAGGACATTGGCAGTGTCCTTGTCTCCCTGGCTTTCATCTACGGCCTGTGGGTAAAGTGCTCTTTGTGTTGCTGATTTTGTGCCCTGTAGTTGTGCGTATGGGTGTGATCTGGGGGATTCCTTAGGTGAATGGTTGATTGAAAGCACAGGGGGGGATTCAATGACACAAGAGGCCCTTTTCAGTCCTCTGCTCTTAATGCCACCAGCAGACCCAAAGCGTGACCTTTTTAATTCTTTGCAAGGGGACTCTAATTTATTCTTAGTCTCTCTATACCCTCAGTTCTTCAGCCAGTATCTAGGGAGCTGGATTTTCAGCCTTTGGTTTGTGAAATACCCCTGGTCTTTGAAACAGTCCCGCTGCTGGACTCTGATCTATACCCCAAAGCTCTGAAGCTAGAATGGAGGCTCCTGGTGTCTTGGGTGAAGTTGTTAAGTTTTCCCTTCATGGTAGGCTTAAGTTGCGGAGCAAATAGCCAACTTTGGCTGAAGTTGCAGTCCCTGAGAATCCAGTTTGAACCTCATCTGAGCCATTTCTCCCTAGAAAAAACCTGGGGTCCAGTTCCTCAGCTGGGATAACTCACCCTAGATCTGATGATGTCAAAATAATGACACCTACACCAGTTGAGAATCTTATCCTGGTTTTATAAACCTCGCTCAGACAGTTCAGGAGGCCTCTGGGTCCCTTAACAATCTCCCATTTCCCGGCATGAAACTCACCATCTCATCTGACCCGTTTCCTTTAAATTGGTCCTCTGCACCTAGAGATTTCCTTTCCCTCCTTGCCATGTTTTGAGGAGGATAATTTACTGTATCATGCTGCTTCCTTTATCTCCGTTTATACTCGCTTAATGTAGTTGGGAATCCACAAATTCCCTTTTACACTATTTTGAACGTAACCTACTAAACCTTAATCGTGGTTTGGGGAGTAGTAATTCTTCCTGTGATATCTCTCATTTTTTTTCCCCCGATATAATTTTCTTTTAGGAAAAGATCATTAATCCTTGTTTCTGAGCCTTCCCATCAATCTATAATTGAATCATATAAAAAAAAAAGAAGACTTGATTTTACATCCATATAAGAAAGAATTCAGCTCTCCCTAATGCCTATAGATTTATAAGTATTAATCTCCAGATTTTTCTTAAACAAAAATAACCCAGCTTGTCTGGTGTTATCTAAATTAATTGCGAACTTTAATATACTATGATCTGAAGAGATCAGTTATCTTTACTGTAGAGGAGACACTAGTGGCTGCACAGACAATGTGTTAAAAACAAAACCGCTTCTTATAGATATATAACCTTGGTGTGCTGGGAAGCACTCCTTACAGTCATCTTCAAAAGATGCTCACTTAATTATGAGATTTTAAAACATCAGATTGCACCGCAGGGCTTTCAGGTCCCAATCCCTGTTCGTTCGAATACAGCTGAGGGCACCTTCCTGCATTAAACTTTGGAGCAGAGTAGCATATTTGCACAGTGAACTAAGACTCTGGCTTTCTGCTCTGCCAGAGACTTTTTTCTGTGACCTTGGGTGAGGCATTGACCTCTCTGTGGTTCAGTGCATCCTTCTTGTGAATAGTACTTGCCTTCCTCGTTGTGAGGTCTGGGAGTTAGCAGGCCTGCTGTCTGCTCTTTCTTGCCAGTCCTCTCTTTGTGTGAATCTTCTAGACTGGCCTGGCCTTGGGTGCCCTGCCTCTATGCTAATCTTGGTGTAGTGGTGATGTGCCACATCTGTAACTTTTCTGAGTGCAGCTTTTTACACCATATTAGCACCTCTGCCCTAGAGGTTTGGCTGCACTACTGTGACTACATTAGAGGGGCATAAGCAAACACCTTCATTCCTGCGGTCACCTGACCTTCTGGAGCACTCTCTTTCACTCGCAGTGCTGCTGCCCTTCAGCTACAAAAGAAGGATTTGTTTGAGTGGAATACCCCTGAAAAGAAATAGGAGGAAGAAAATGGTTTGGGAACTTGGTCTACTTTGGGGACCATCCTAGGAATATCTCCCTGGCTTCAGAAGTACTTCTAAGTCCGTTGGACTGAGCCATCCAGGGCATTTTTGCACATGCAAGCGCTGCAGTGCTGGGCACTATGAGAAGCGCCCGGCACTACAGCGCTTGCAGTTGTGTAAGTGGCAAAATGCACGTCAGCGCTGAGAAAATGGTGGTGGTGCACTTTTGAACTAAACCACATCAGAGGTGCTTTAGTTCAAAAGTGTACCAGCATCATTTTCTGTGCGCTGATGTGCATTTCGCCACTTGTACAACTGCACCCTGTGCAGCGCAGTTCCCTTCAGCTTGCATGCAGATTAATCGAGTCTGCTTGGAAGTGGCGGATCTCTGTTGGGTTGTGGGACGCAAAAGTAGGTGTATAAATGCTGCCGGCTAGCACAGGTGGCTGTTTTGAAGCCACATGGAAGCCATTTTAATCATTTCCCCAATTCTCCTTACCTCAGTGAGCTTGCTGCCTCTGTCTTTCCTGTGTTCTGCTTCTTTGAGTGCGTATACATACGACAGATTTCCTTTATGTGGCTTAATGGTGTCACACTTTACACGTGTGTGAGTTTTGGGGGGTTTTAAATGAGTTTGCGCTGTCAGAAACTAAACCACACCCCGATGTAGTTTAGTTTGCAATATTGCAACTTGGAACATTGCAGCCATTAATTTGTTAGCTCGGCCCCTGGCCAGGAGAGAGGCATGCAGGCTCTGCTGCAAAAAAGGATCGGGCCCCTCACTGCTTCTGCTTCAGCAGGCACCTGTGGCCACCAGGACGCCTGGGATCACCTGGGAACGGGATGGCTTGCCCTTGGGGCAGCATGGGGAGGCAGCAGGAGGGTGGCTAGGTGTGCTGGTGGCCGGGGAAGACGGCGGAGACAGTGCATGGGGTGCTGGAAGGCTTGGGGAAGAGTTGGATTGGGTGCCTCCAAGCTGGGGCAGCACCTGGCCCACTACCAGCCTGCCTGGCTGGTCCCAGGGGGCACCACCACAAGGGAGGGAAAGACTGGGGTCCCCCACAGCTGTCCATTGGCAGCTTGCCACCCTGCTGTGGGAGAGACAGGCTCTTCTGGAAAAACAAAAAGATTGGCTCCCTTGATGCTTCTGCCTTCAGTAGGTGCCTGTGGCCACCAGAAGAAGGATGTGTATACAGTGGTGGAAAAATAAAACCAACTGTTTCAATTAAAAACTCACCATTTCAATTTAGGGGTCATAGAATGCACCCCGGAAGGACTAAACCCCTGTCATGTGTACAGCAGCCCTTTCTGTTTAGCCCTGTGCTTTGCTTTCCTGTTTCCTCTCCTTCTGCAGCAAAAGGAAAAGGCGATTACTCTGGCATCTCTGCAGCCAGTAGATTCCATCAAGTAAAGCCAGGGCGCCCGTTTCGAGCGTGCTGTTTGGAGTCTTGTCAGCAGCGTGTGTGCTGGGAATTGCTCTGAATCCCTTTCAGCCTGAACTGTGTTTAACTTCTACAAAAGCTGGTTAGAATAGTACTGCATCTAAAATTTGTCAGTCTCCCATACCAGGGAGAAGAGCAAAAGCATGGGCTCACTATACAGTACATCCATTTCATGGCTCCTGTCCTAGCATCCTCTGGGAGATCTGCAGCCCTGTCCACTGTGTATTTCTCAGCCTGATGTGCTTTCCCTTTTCCCTGCCCTGTTGTTAGTCTGGTGGGTCTATGCTTTGTAAGACAGTTGAGGTGTATCTGGTACCTTGTCTCCTACCACATCCCTTCACAATTCTGCTCTGACAGTGACGCCCTCTTGATGCCTCTTTTAACCTGCTTCTGTGTCCTCTCCTTCCTTTACCTTGGGCAAGCGCTAGACTTTGGTTGTGGGCTATATCTACTGCAGTTCAAAATGCTCACCTGAGCTTGCTTTAATCTACCAGTAGCTAGATCAGGTAATGGTCATGTTGAAAGTGCGATAGCATGGGCTTCATTGCAGGCTAACACCCTGAGGAAGA
Source organism: Alligator sinensis (assembly GCF_000455745.1). NCBI lineage: Eukaryota > Metazoa > Chordata > Crocodylia > Alligatoridae > Alligator > Alligator sinensis. The sequence goes on from NW_005842611.1 coordinate 220,037, forward strand.
CCCCGATGGGTTTATAACTCCTGTTTAGTAGTCTGTGCTCTCGTGTCCTTGCCCCTGTTGTTACTCCAAGCTACCCAGATTGCAGCAACCTCAGATGTTCCTCAGTGTGCTGTTGTCATGCTTCCTACCTGCTCTTAGTTGCACCGTTATGGCAACAAACCCAGGGCACCTGCTTATAAAGGGGCATCTCCCACCTAGCCGTTCAGTCAAGCAACTGGGATCCAGCAGTCCTGACTTCTTCACTGCTAGCCTCCTTTGTGACTTCAATTCACTTGGGTCAGCCCTCCCTACCTGCTTTCCAGGGGAGGAGCCGAGGGTATTGTTGGCATATGAGTATTTTTGTGCAAACCCTGGGGGACCTTTGCAGAACATGAGCGCTGAGCACACTGCAGCGCTGTCAGTCTCAGGTAGGGATGCATGTCAACAAAGCAAGCAGGTCTGTGGGGAGTGCCATGCTCTGAATGAGTTATAGCCAAGGGAGTCTGGAGAACTGTGGTCACCCATCCTCCTGAGGAGCCTCCTGTTTGCATGGGGCAGAAAGTGCCATGAGTATGGAGCAGGTTTCCATTCCAAGGGCCTGCATTGTAGAGGTCAGATATGAACCCTGAGGGCAAGGCAGTCCCAGCACAGAGAGGACACGGGAGCCAGAGAGCAAGGACCTAATGTGAGGCTGATGCCCCATCTTCCCCATATGGGAGGCTGAGTGTGAAGTACTGTGACCTGCAAGGTAGAGAAGAGCCCTACCAGGAAGGGTTCCTCTCCCTGGCTCTGCAGCAGCAGTGTCAGCAGTGAATGGATGGGACCAGTGAATTAGGACCCCCAGGATCCATTCTATTACAGCCACATCTGCATGGCAAACCTACCATGCTTGACCGTAGTGCCCTCAAACCGGCTGCACCCCTATCCATAGGCTGCTTCCTATACTAGAAGCAGGGAGCAATGCGTCTCTGCAGCATGCCAGGTGTATGAAGTACCTGGGGGTGTGCTAATTGTTCCAGTCACTCCGTGCTAATTAGCTCACTTGAGTGCTACATGGATGTAGCTAGGCTGGTTCTGGTTCAGGGAACAGTCTGCATGGACCAGTGAGTGTGTTTAAGGGTGCACTTCATGCACTCCAAGTTACTGAGACTCTAGTCCTGTCTGTGGGATATGTGTGCACAGCTCCCACTAGCCTCCACGCTCACCTGTGCCGACATACCCAGAAGTAAGTGGGAGTCTCCGTCCTTGCGCGAGGACTGGCGCGTTGTGAGTGAAGGAGTGGCTGGTCTCTTTATTTGATATATAAAATGGCTATACCCAGAAGCCTCGTAGGGGAGCATCTGCAGTACTTGAGAGCGCAGAGGTGTGTGGGGAGCACAGAGCACCACAAGTAAGCAGGTTTGATCAATCATGTGTGACGTGGCTGTGTGTATTCGTGCTCTGTTAAATAAAAGAGAGCCAGGATTAAAACCCTGGTCAGGTTTCCTCCAGCCTATCTTCCCCGAGCCTATGAGCAGGATTTGCATTTGGATACAATTAACCAAATAGTCTGAGTATTCCCTGGCTCCCAGTAACACATTACTGGCTACCAGAGGAACTCCCAGGCCTGCTCTGAGCACGGGAGGTAAAGCTGTGCCTTAAAAGGACTGCAGATGGATTTGTGCTCTGTTTATTTCTTTGCTGGCTTTTTTCTTCCTCCTCTCTCTACGTTGCCTTCCAACTTTCAGGTGGATTATCCAGATTGCAGAGTCCCAAACCTCACGTGCCTGCCATGGTCTTCTGCTGCAGCTAATTTCTTAAAGGAATGATGCCCACATAGGAAACGTTCAGATCGGGGGTCACAACCTTCTAGGGGCAACAAGCCGAATTAATGGAGTTAGGTCCAAAGGCAGGTTGCCATTTCTGGTATTACAGCCACCTTTGCTTCTTCCCTCCACTGCATTGCCACTGACCCGCTGCCAAATTGCTGCTGGTATCCCAGCTCTGCACGGCAGGCACAAGGACTTGGTGGGCTGAATCTGGCCCACAGGCATATGGCTGCCAACCCCTGATCTAGATATATCCTGGAGAGGGAGTGGGGCCAGAGGTCTTGCTTGGATGCTACAGGGTATGAGCAGGAGCAGCATGGATCCAGGTAGCATGGACCTGTGGAATATCTGGTGTTGCAGCAGTCTGTGCCACTGATGATCCCATTGGCAGGCTGCTCCTTGTTTAGCAGGGGTGAGGAACCAAAGAGCAGCAGGAAGTCTGGGTTTTGCAAGAGCTAGGAGTTTGCTCTAGCGGGTGGCTTTTTGCCTCCCTTTCTCTCTAGGAAAGGGTTGAGAATCGTGGTTGGTTTAGTGAAGGGCGCTTTGATTTCATCCCATGCAAAGTTACGTGAGAGCTGCACACAGTGTCTGTTAGATGGAGCGTACCTTAGGGAAGGTATCCCCTCGAGGGGCAGTGCTGATGGCTTGAAGCAGGTGCAGCATGCAACCTAGGAAGGGAGACTTCTGTCCTGTGCCCTCAAGGCTTGCTGTCTTGAAGTGGCTGAGGCAGGGCAGAAGGATGACATGGAGATGAATCAGCACTGTACCCTGAGGTGTAGACTGTGCATCATATGAAATAAGAAGCAGGGAGCCCTGCAGAGTGTAGTGTGCATCTTGGGAATTGGAGCCTGCAGCCCTCTCTTCCCTTGGCTTGTGCAGAGGTAGGGCATCAGCCTGAGAAAGGCAGGAAGCTCAATAGACATAGATAAAATTAAAGATCTAGGTTGCGTCCTTTGCACCAGCACACCCCCTGTGTTGAGGCTAGGGGGCAGCACTGGATCAGTGAGAGGCGGGCATGCCATGCAGAGTGGGGCACAGAAGCAGAGGTCACACACCCAACGATTGGGGCACCCCGCTGCCCAAGGAGGGTGTGTGTGGTCTTGTAGCGAACACACTCAGCTGGGACTCCTGGGACCTTGACCCCAGTCCCCAACTGTTTTCAGTGGAGTCTGCAAGAAAACAAGTAACTAAAGCCATGTATCTGGTTACTTGTTTGTAAATGCAGAAGGAAAAGAGGGCAAAGCATGGACTCTTTGCTCTGTGTCCCAGCTCCAGATCTCTACAGAAATAATGGTACATCCTTGGTCTCAGATTGCAGGCTGTTTGGAGCAGGGACTCCTTCTTGCGGGGGGGTGTGTGTGTGTGTGTGTGTGTGTGTGTGTGTGTGTGTGCGCACACACACACACACATATATATATATATATAAATAACACCTTGCACAACGTGGCCCTAATCTCAGCTGAGTCTTCTAGAATCCCTTAGGATGCAAATCATAATTTCCCTGAGGTGTTGCCAGGGAAATAGCAGTCTGTAAGGTAATAACTTCCCCACAGCTGGATGCTGCTGAGTCCTTTTAAAAAGAAATCAGTTTTGTTTCTCTCTTCTCCCCCCCCCCCCCCCCCCC
>NW_005842611.1:223457-253714 GCF_000455745.1 Alligator sinensis
AAACCTGGAAGTTTGCACATATTCCTTTTCCAGAATCTCTCTGGTCATATTTCCTTGGTAACTCTCTCCGCCCAGTAGTGGGAAGTTGTCTTGGGTGAGCTGCCTCCCGAACTGGAGATGGGGTACCACGTCCATGTAGTGCTTCAGGCAGGCTAATTAATGCTAGTGAGTGACAGGACCAATTAGCCTCCTAGCTAATTAGCCCACCCACAGTGCTGTCTGGATGTGACTTTGCTGTTTCCAGGGCAGTGCTATGTACCTGAAGGCACAGAAGTTTACTGGGTAGACGTAGCCTCTCTTTCTCTCTCTCTCAACTTGACAAATGTGAATATTTGCTCCGTTTGGAAAGGAAATGATATTAGCAATTTTTTTTATATCGATTGAAAGCAATAACATCTTCAAGCAATGTTGTGTCTCGTTATGGGGGGAAAGAATCTTTGTTTGCTCATTGACATTGCAGCCTTGCATTCGTCAGCTCCGAGCCAGCATTTTGGGGGCTTGTTCGTTTGTTTTAATGCTACTACTGGCCCAGAAGAGGGGAAAACACTGCTTCTGGCAGGGGATGCAGACATTGTGTAGTTAAAAGTCTAGTGGTTGTTTGTAAGGGGAAAAGAAGGCAACAAAGTGGTGCAGTCCAGTGTGGAAAACTCAAGTTCATGGCTCATGAGTGGGTTCCCTTCCTAGCTGTCATTGATCTAATGGGTCACTGTGTGCAAGTTATGCCCACTCCTCTCTCTTTGCTTTACTTTCCACATCTGCAAAAGAAGAGATTGTTATGTCAGACCAGGGATGATGATATTTATCTATCTTTGCGGCATGTTTTGGAATCTGTAGACAAAAGCCAGCATGTTAGAGGTCATTATTATTATTACACTAGGTTTGTAGAGCTGTGAAGGATGTCCTATATTTGATTGGAACTGCGATGGATCAAATGTGGGGCTTAAGCCCAAGAGGCACTCCTTGAAGATCCATAGAGATAAACACAGAACTTTCCTGTGATTATACAACTCCAGCTTCCTGGTGTTTGCACTGCATGATGGATGACTACTGAACAGCTGAGATGCTTTGAAATGTTCTGCTTGCTGTCAAGCCTTGTCTTTCTGCCTGTCTATCCATCTTCCCAAAATAACTGTGTTCCTCAGCCACGCCCCCACCCCCTTTTTTTTTTTTATTTATTTTTTTTGCACACATTGCATTGGCTCCATTGGGAGATCTGTGAGTGGGATGACTGCAGGACTGAAGAGATTAAATTATTAATAGCAGTAATGGTGATAATCCTTTACATTTGCGACACATTTCTCTTTGGAGTTCCTCAGAGTGGTTTGTTGAGGTGGGTGAGGTATTGTCACCCTCAGTATACACATGGGGAAACTGAGGCATAGCAGTTTGTTGAGGTGGGTGAGTATACACATGGGGAAACTGAGGCAGAGAGCCCTGGGGAAATGACTCATCAGATCACACAGGAGGGCAGTGGCAGCCTGGAATTAGAAGCCAGGTATGTCCTACTTTGATTATTCATAGATGCTAGGGTTGAAAGGGACCTCAACAAATTATCGAGTCCGACCCCCTGCCTGGCCAGGAAAGATTGCGGGTTCAGATGAGCCCAGCCAGATGCCTGTCCAGCCTTCACTTATAGACCCCCAAGGTAGGGGAGAGCACCACCTCCCTTGAAAACCCATTCCAAATTTTGGCCACCCTCACCATAAAGATGTTTTTCCTGATATCTAGCCTAAATCTGCTCTGTCAGTTTGTGACCATTGTTCTTGGTTACCCCAAGAGGCACCTGGTGAACGGAGTGTGTCTGATCCTTTGCTGCGCCCCCCCGTAATGAATTTGTAGGCAGCCACAAGATCACCTCTCAGCCTTCTCTTGTAGAGGCTGAAGAGATCCAGGTCCCTCAGTCTCTCCTCATATTAGCCTCTAGACTTTGTTCCTTTTTAAGGCCGGGAGGTAGAACTGAATACATGGCAGTGTAGGTAGGACAGCTGTGTGGTGAACTCCAATGCAAGACTGGAGGGGGAAAAAAGACAAACTTGTAGCAGAATCTCAACCCAGGGATACTGCGTCCTTCACATTCACCTGAACCTCTCCTTTGGGTTTCCCCGCTGAGGATCCAGTTAGGGTTGGAAGACCGGGCTTGGAAACTCCATCAACTTCTCCTGTGCCCTATCGTTGCCCCAGTTCCAGATCCAAGGCTTTGGTTGGACCAGTTTCAAGCCCTGAACCTTTGTATCAGGTCTGAAATGTTCAGCTACCCAGTTCCTTCCCCCACTCATCCTTTTCCATCTTGCATTGCCTTCTGCACTTGGTGATTCCTGCTCTGGGCCCCAGTTGGTTGCTGTGAATCTTCCAGCCTCAGATATCTCCCAGGAGAGGGTCTGTTCCTGAGGTTTTCCCAGGTAGCTTAGAGAAACTTGGTGGGGACTTTAAAACACCAGGCTGCTGGTTTTCCCACTTCCCCTTTCCCTTCCAGATCAGCCCTTGGCAGAACCTACTGGGTGACAGTTTAAGCTGCTAGTACTTGAAGCAAAGGCAAAATGTACCATATGATGGGAATTAATAGTGTGCTCAGACTCCATTAAATGCAAGCACCTGAAGGCATTTGGCTGGCCTGTAATTAGGTAATATCCAAATCAAAGAAAAATGTTAATATTAAGTACCAGGACGAATGTACTGGCCTTTGGTCCCCAAACCCCTGGATATTTTCATTTTAATTATAGTTTTTCATTTGAGTTAGAAGTGCAAACCCAGTTGCATGTAAGGTTTTGCCCTGACCAGATTTTTTAATGGAAAAATGTCAGTGATGGGGGCATTTGGAGCATGTTATGGTCCCACAGAAGGGCTCTTTCTCTGCAGGGTAGGGTGGGCTGGGCTTCTTTTCAAGGACAGATTCAGCCACCAGGACACCAGGGTTGCATTATTAGCTTAGCAATAGACTCAGTAGGCAAATTCCAACCCCTTTCTTCCCTCAGTTTCCTTGTCTTCGAAGTGGGCATAATGATCCCCTCGTAATTTGAAAGGCTTAATTACCAATTGTCAAATGCTTTGGGAGTCCCATATTCTTTATGGAAAAGTCATATAAAGCTGAATGGAGAAGACATCAGTAGGCTCCTATATACATTATTGTTAAAAACATCATAGAATGTCATACCTTTACAAGGGTTTGTTTGGATCACTGTATAGCATTTTATGCCAGGGACATAACTTCCCAAGATGCTTTAAGATATTCTATAGGATTTTTCTGTAAGCGATGGAAGGGGGCAAGAAGAATGAAAATTGTTTGCCATCCTTAATTTCTTTGTTGCCCCTATTGGATGGGGAATTTTGGGCAGTCTGGCTCGAAGTCTTCACCCCTGCCTACTTCTCACCTCTTATCATACACACTCAGGCTCTAATGCCAGCCTTATTATGACCCCCAAACACTCTTCTATCATAGATGATATGTCCTGGAAGTCCTTTGATCTTTGACTGGTCTGGTAAACCATTCAGCATCCATTTAAAACCCTTCCCTTATCTTTATCACAAATCTACCTCGGTTTTGTAGGAGCCATTGTGTTCTGCACTAACTGGTGCCTTGCAAAGGCTTTAATGACTGCAGTCCTCCTTGGTACAGACATCTAACTTGCAGAGCAGGTGCTAAAAAAAGCTGCACCACTCTTCCTGAGCAGAATTTGGCCCAGTAAGTACAGCGAGAGCGGCTGCAACATGGGCAGACTCGCTGCCCAATGACTGCCTATACTTATTCCCACGTTAAAAAGAGAAACTGCAGTGGATATTTATGCATCAGGGATAGAGTAAAACCCTATGGAAATCAAGTGGGACGGCCTCACGGGCTTCCCACAGCTTGCATGCAGTCCTGGCATTTTCAGAAAGGGGCAAAACAAGTGCAACGTCCAGCTGGGGCCTTGCCTCCCTACCCTGCGGTTCCTTGTATTGTCTCTCTCTTTGAGGTCAGATTGTAAAAGTCTCTCCCCTTTTGTCTTGCTTTTGGAGCGTGGGATTTCTTCCCTTCCCTAGTATTAGCCTTGCCCCATCATCCCCTCCATCCACTGAGGCCAGGAATGTCGCACTGGCCTGGTGTCATTTCTCTTCATTCATACCCTTTCTCCACCGGTTTGGGTCATCACGTTTTATGCTGTGTGCATAACAGCCCTTGAGATACTGTCACCTCCTTAGGTTATGGTGGCTTAGTGTGAATTTGCATTGCCCTTTCTGATTGACATACAGTGGTTTCACTGGAGAGTTTGTTTGCAGAGTACACCACACCGTACAGTAAATCTCAGCCTAGCGGCCTGAGTTTTTGTCCTTAGCTTTGTGTTGAAAAAATAGTCTTCTTTGTTTTAAAACAAAACAAAACGCATTACTTTTATAGTAATGCAGCACCAAAGCACTTGTATGATCATGAATGGTTAATGCTGCTGGCCTCACGTAATTTCCATACAAGCCAGAGACTCAGCCAGGTAGGACTCCAATGGCTCGTAGGCCTTTTGTTAAGGAATAACCCATTCAGTGACCCACCCACCCATTGAGCAGGTTTCAGGTTTTGTTGGTAGTACTTTGCCCCGTTCCTTCACTCTTGATTTCCTTCCTCGCACTCCTGCTGCAGCAAGGCGGGACGTACACAATGCCCTTGTCATCATTCGATGAAGAGATGAAAAAGCACCGCCTGTGTCAGTCGAGGCCTCTGACTCCAGCCCCAGGGGTGATCTTTTCTCTCCTCTTCCACAGAGCTCTGCCTTCTTAGATGCTGGGCTTACAAAAGAATCCCATAAAAATCCATAGACAAACCTGTACCCTGCAAATGGTAGGATTTCTGCCTCCTTTACACTGTGTGCAGTGCTGATAGATGCGGCATAAGCTGCTCAAAGAGCAAGTAACTTTTGTATTTAGACTGTAATTGGCTTTAAATTCCAAAGGTCCATTGCTAATGATATTCAGTGCAGTTTAATTAAAGGGGCACTGTCAAGTACTTCCTTTATAGTTTCTTTCGTGCACGCTCTCGGTTGTAATACCCTTTTTTGCAAGCTTGAAGGTAATAATTAAAGTAATTCTCTGCTGATTTTGTCCTTTTCTATTTTGCAAACTTTGATCCATTATTATTTTTTAATGGAGCTGAAACGAACACAGCTGCTTTTGTTCGGTGAATCATTTTAGTTCAATATGCATCATAGTGCACCAAGATCTCTCTTCTTTCAAGCCAATGGCATCACTTGTAACACTGGGGCAGCTTTGTCAAAAACAGCTGATCTGCCAGCAGAAGTTATTCCCTTGGGATCTAGTGAAAAATCATGGGTTGCTTTGTCCTACAGTGGAGACAAGCCAGAATCTCAGTGGGGAACTCTGTGGAAATTGTGCAGAAGGTGCAGATTTGCATTTCTTGGTTTGAAAACACCCCAGCTGTTTTGTGTGAATTCAGGAGATGCCATTTTGCACAGCTGTTTCATGCACACTTCCAGGTCGAGGTGGCAGATATTCCTGGAGAGCCACTGGACTTGAAACCCTAACCTAATTCAACTTGCAGCCCTGCTTAAATCAGATCTGAACTGCACCTTCCTAACTCCACTATTATTGGTCACCAAAGGGAATCCAGTGTGCTGCAGGGTTTACATTGGCTACCTTACAGCCTGAAGGGACAGGTTGAATAACAGCAACGTAGGTTTCTGCCATGCCATGCCATGTCTGTAGGCCTTATATCCCTAGGAATTACCTATGGAGCTGAAAGATATATTTAGCATCCATAGCCTCTTTGGTTCTGCTGAAACTGCTGTCAGTAATAATTATGTGTTTTGTGATGTGGATGTTTATCCACTAAGAGTAAGGACAAATTCAACCCAAATCATTTCTCTGAGGCTGCAGAGCAAGGACATCATGTGAAACAACCTTTTCATTTGCTGCTAAAACTGGGTGGGATTTGAACTGGTGACCTAGTGAAAGCCTCTGCCTCCTGCCATCATTTCCCTAAAGCCATATGGTCTCCCTCAAAGTGGTAGATTGTAAAAATGCTATTTAGCTCAAAGAGGATGTAGCAGTAACCATTTTAAAAAGAGATATTCACAGTGGGTCAAATTTTAAACAATGAAAACATTTCCACATGACAGCCTCTGCCAATAATTGCTTGTAATTGCTTTCCCATCATTGCTGCATCTGCCCTCTCTCTCTCTCTCTTACAAGAAATGCAGAGATGCTGTCCTCTGTCCATGCCACTTGGCTTTCCACCCCCACCTCATGCTGAGCCAGAGCATGTTTGCAATAAGGTTTCTTGCAGACACTGTAAATCGCTCGATTGCATCTGGAGGGATAAAGGGTTCTCGCCTCTTGTCTCTTGGATCAAATTATTTGGCAGCTGGTTATTGCAGCAAAAGTAAATTCACACAAGGTTAAAGTCGAGGTGCAGCCCAGCTCCGAGTGGCTGGAGCCTCCGGCTTGCCAAGCCAACATCACGTTTCTTTTTTTTTTTCCCCAGGAGGTGAATTAATGTTCTCTGTGAGAAGGCTTGAGGGGATATATGTGGAGGCTTGGTGACAGAGGGCACTTATAGGAGGTGGTATGCATGGGGAAGGCTCAGATGTATCCTTGTATTGAGAAACAATTTTACACGTGCGTGCAAAAGGTTTGATCGGCAGGCATAATGTTAAAAAAAATAAATAAATAAATAAAAAAAAGCCAACATGTCTGCACACGCACTCTTGTAGGTTTGCACACAAACGTGGGTACCAGTGTGCACACACAGAGACAAGTTTGACTTAAGCTATTCAGCGTGTCGCGGAGTCTGGGTTTTGTAGATGTCCGAAGGAAGCCAACTGCATGCTACGCCGCTTTTTGGAAATTCAGTTCCAGATGTGCAGTAAGGCAATTTGGGTTGGAACTGGAGCCTGGTTCGACAGGCATAAGGTCATGGTGCACGAGGTCACCTCCTGATGCAGATGTCAGACGAGATGGAAGTGTTTAGCCAGAAGCTGTCCCACAATTTGGACCTTGTCCCCAGGTCTGGGGCAGGGAACGTAGCGGCCAACAGTTGAAAACTGTCTTCCTTCGAGATGGCCGTGCCAGCCCTCAGACACTAGTTCTCATTTCTTTAATTAAGCTGAGTTTCTCTTTCCCACTGAATCAATGTTTCAGCCACTAAATGGTACCTCCATATAGTAATAATCATATAATAGGACTACTAATGAATGTCTCAATTATTTAACATTTGAATCGAATAATTATTTTTTGAGGTAGCAAATTGAAGTTTTGAGGGGAAAAAAATACCTTCTTTTCCTACCACAATATAATTAAACAGTTGTGTAGCTGATGATTTAATACTTGCAAGTTAGCATGTTTTTCGTGTGAAGAAAGGATGCTCGTTGTTTCTCATTGTACGAGGAACTCCAGCGATCCACTGGAGGGCTGGGGAAGCCAGCTGCAAAGTCTCACTCTCTGGTTTCCTGGAAGTTCTCATTAGCTTGAAAGGAGTTTCTCTTTTCCGTTGCTTTTCATGTTGGCACCTAGTGGGCAACTCCTTTTTGATGTTCTTTCATGCTCTGCCAGTGGGATGATGGGGCGGGGGGGGAAAGGATTTCCATTTAGAAAGTTGTCTTTGAGTCGCACTCTGCGTGTGTGCTCTCAGCTGAAGATGCCACATGCTGACCTGACCAAAACCCACCTCATCACTTGTGTGAGAGCTTTCTTGCCCGTGTGTGTGTGCAGCTAATCTGCTTTGTCATCCTGACTCCATCCTGCAGCCACAGCTGAAAATACTGCAGCTGTTCTTGCACAGAGGAAAGGATCCTCTCATCTGGGTAGCAGTCTATTGGGTTACCCGTGACTTGGAGCAGTCCTTTTGCTGAGAGCGATGCTGCTGAAAGAACCGTTTGCTGTAGCCACCAAAGTGCAGGCAGCAACAGTGCCACCTTCCTTGGGTTTCGATGGGAATAGTTTATAGGGCAAAAATGACCCTACTGTGAAATGTACAGTGGTAACCAGGCAGCTACCTGGACCAGAGGATACCGCTGTTCCCAGAAGACACCTTGGAAGTGAATTCAGACTATTTGTGTTGCATGCAGGACTGGTTCTCCATAAATAAAGCGGTCCAGAAGGCAGTCTCTCTTGGAGGACTTTCTTCAAAAAAAAAGAAAAAGATTATATCACTAAGGAATCACCTTGTCAGATGCTCAGACACCATGGTGATGAAAAGAAATCATCTAAGTAACGGGCATGTTGCATCAATCCAACAAATCACAGAATCACCTTTTGCTTACCTATATGCTAGCTTCACACAGATATCAGGTCTGTGTGTCCTGCTGAGAGCTGGGCGAAGATCACCTGGGATATATCACCTGTTGTTCATTCTTGTAGACAGACCACCAGTTTTCCTCAGAGTGATTTATTGTTGCTGCATAATTTCTGATGGAGGTTCTCAGTTTGTAGTTTGTTTTTTTTGAGCAGTCAGTTTTGTGTACGACTCTTCCAAATATGATACTTTTCATAGGAAATGGGTCACGGGACATAGTTTTGGTTTCTGATCAGACAGACAGGATGCATGAGTTCTAGTCCCTGGCTGGAGGAGTGTAGTCATATAAAGCAATATTTCTGGAATGAACAGTCATGACTGAAAATGTAAGTTGTTTCCTTGGTCTTTAGTACTTTAGTATAAGTACTAAACAGCCAACTCATTCAGAGGGTGAGCACACATGCAATGCTAATGGGGGTTAAAGGGAACATATTAGCAACCTTCAAATAAAAATTCTTAGGGAACTCGGGAGATGATTTTTGTTTTTGCAGTATTCTGCCTGCTCTAGTCATGTCATGCAGGTCACAGGTCAAATCTAAGATCTCATGCAAATCCAGGCCAATTAATGTTTGCACGATGGGAGACCTGATTAAAATATATATATATGTATAAGAGGAACTTTCCTGTTCTTTATATATAAGAGGAATTTAGTAGCAATAGGGGAGTATTAATACCGTTGTGTGATGTACTGACAAGATGTCTCTGGCATATTGTGTACAGTTCTCAACTCCCAAGTTCAAGAAAGATGAATTCAAACTGAAACAGGTGCAAAGAAAGACTGCTAAGATGATCAGGGAAATGTAGTGCTCCGAGTCTTTTATGAGAAGCGACTAAAAGAGGTTGGCTTGTTTGGTCTAGCAAAATGAAGGCTGAGAGGGGATATGATTGCTCTCTCTAAATACACTAGGGAGGTAAAAGAACTATTTAAACTGGAGGACAATGTTGGCACAAGAACAAATGGGTATTAACTGGCTATGAATAAATTCAGGATGGAAATTAGAAGAAGGTTTCTAACAATTAGAGGACTGAGCTTCTGGAGCAGCCTCTCAGTATGGGTAGGGAGGGCAAAAAATTAACTAGATTTAATAGGGAGCTTGGTAAATTTATGAAAGGGATTATATGTCGTGATTGTCTGTAATAGCAGAGAACTGGACTGGATGACCGGAAAGGTCACTGCCGCTCTTACAGGCCTTAAACAAAATGGAGGGAGTTCCTGCTGCTTGGAATATCTTCCTGTTTGATTTTCAAGAGTCAAACTTTGCAAGGTTTTGTGCAGGCCGATCCATGATGCAGCAGCATGGCCAGTCCCAAGAGCCAAGGAAGAATTTACACAGGCTCAGGCTGGCACATGGCAGCACTCTGCACAGCGATGCTCAGTGGTCCTACGGGTTCATTTCTGTGCAGGTTACAGTGCCCTGCTGCTAGCAGCTACCCCTATCACACCCCATTTGGGGCATGTAGGTTCCTGCCGCCTCTTAGGGCACTCCCACACCCTGTCAGATGGTGGTGGGTCTGCTGCCATGAAAACACACCTTGTCCACTCACTCCAGGCTGAAAAGAAATGTAGCCGCTCTCCTGAGCGTGCCAGAGTTCAAGAGTGATAGTGGGCACACGCCAGGAGCATGCCAAACCATGGCTGCATTCAGTACACACAGCGTAGGAGCAAGTAGACGGGATGTGTTTTTGTGGTGGTGGCATATCCCTTCGGCATATCCCTTTCTGGATTTATGCTGCCCGTGAACTGAGATCTATAGGGACGTGCCTTAAAGGGAGCAGGGGGCCTGGCCCATTCTCTGCTAAAAGAAAAAAGAAGCAATTTCTGTGGCCCCTGGCTTAGGGAAGTAGCGTTTGCTCTCAGCTCCCATCCTATGCAGCTGGGACTGTTTCAGTCTTCTTTGACCACACCCAGGCAAGTAAGTCCAAAGCACAGATTTTTGCCGAGCCTGGGGAATTTAGGAATCACCTTTCAGGTGGGGGGGAAGATAACCCTTTTTCTTGAGGGTGACTGGGTTTGCGTGTGTGGCATGGCAGTGCTGTGCGGTTACTAAGCAGATGGCCACTGAGGATTTCATATCTGGCCCTTTATGGATTCAGAGTAGCCAAATTATGTTGTGGGCATGACCTTGCAAGCTGCTGACTATTTGGTTAGCACAGCCTGGTAAAGTCCTGGGAGGAGTGACGTGTACACAGATGCAGTTTAACAACTGTGCATCATTTATTTATGCTACACCTCCCCTCTCACAACAGGGGCGTCTCCCCAAAACCAGGTTTGCCTTCTCCCCAAGGCAGAAGGTCAGCACACACCTTGTTCTTTCAGAAGGAGCCACAGCCTGAGCCAGTGGGTGTCAAGTAGCTGGAAACCCACCCACTCAGCAAGCCGGCGCACAAACTCTACTACTATATGTAAAGCAAAGGAGCCAGCAACTTCTGTGACACCAGGTTGGGCTCCCGTGACAGTGAATGATTAGTCATTACGTGACAAATTAATGGAGAACTGCAGTGGAATATTAATGAGTTTCCCACTCGCTCAAGCCGATGTGAAAACAGCTGAACCTCTAGTACGTATTTCTTGAGGCTGTACCCTACAGATACAACATGTAAATAAATAACGAAGTAGGGGAGCATCTCCAAATTCTCCATTGTCACTTCCCGGCCTATTTCGAGGAGGGAAAATCAAAGCTGAGCAAGATGCTGGGCAGCAGAGCAGGGGCTCACTCCCGCGGCTCTTTCTAAGATCCCGTTTCAAGGGGGCAGTTTAATAAGAGGATCCACAGAAAGCCATTTGGCCTTACAGAAGATACAGGCTCTAATCCCAAGGAGCTCTGAGCACCCTAGCTCCCTGTTCAAGTCAGCAGGCATTTTCCAGGACTTCAGCACCTTTGGAAAACAGGCCTACCCAAGTGGTTTCAGGAGAGCTGATTGCCTGGCTGCAGCTTTGTATGCATCTAGCCACAGCTCTGATATTCCTGTCCTGTCAAGCCATGGCTCTAGAAGGCCTCCTAACTCCAGAGTGCTTTTGGGATTTCACAGCCATTTCTCAGTTGTGTCTATTGTGGCCATCACTAGAAGCCAATAATAGTAACAGTAACTTTGCATCTCTTTTAAGCACTGCTTCCTAATGTCCTTATTTAACTAAGAGGAATTTTCTGCACTCCTCTGGGGCCCCTGAGTAAGACAAGAGCTCGAGGGTTTTTGTTTCCTGTTGTGTTAACATGCTGGTTAATAAAAACCAGTTCTCTTTACAGTGGCGTAGACACTAAGCACCATTCTAGGACATGTTGTGATGTCGGAGAGGTTTTGTGGGTGGTGCGCTGAGTTCAGAAGTGTGCAAATCAGGGGTAGACAACCCCTGGCACGGGTGCTAGAGTGCAGCATGGGAAGGCATTTTGCTTGGCACGTGCACCTTGGGGTGGGTGGCAGGGAAAGGGCCAGGGCTACACTGCCACAACACAAGGATCAGGCCCCTCATGGCTCTGCCACCATCTGCTCTTGGCTTGCCAACTGCTTACAAGTTAAAGTTGCAGGTGTTTTTGGCACTCTGCCCAAAAACATTGCCAGCCCCTGGTGTAGGTAGACTGTAGATGCTTGAGGAGCTCATGCACAGCAACTGGATGTGGATGTACTGTACAGATGCTGTGTGGCTGGGCCTCAGATTGGTAGAGAAGGGAATCAGAGTATGGGTAGACATTGGGAGGACTTGGTTGTGCCCTGGGAAATTCTGTGGTTACTTTACAGGAGAAATCTATAGTCCTTACATCATGACTTATTTTTCTGGTCGGCACTAAATTTGTGCAAGGCTATAGTAGCCAAACTCTTGGCTGTCACTGTGGGTTTTAATGGAAACTTCAAGTTCTGGTTACCCTGAGCCAATAAGACATGTGCAATGCCATGGCAAGGCTGCCCAAGTGCCCATATAGTTAAATGGTTTGAATTGTCCTTCAGCCAGGATGTGTGGTTTATGTTGCTTGTTCACTAATGGGTTTAGCCTTTCAGTTCTGTGACAGTATAAATGGCCTTAAATGCCAGCTGCTAGTGGAAGCAGTGGGTGATATGAATCTTCGGGTTGCATGAAGCATAGTTGAGGGGGTCCTACTCATGGCATTTGTTTGATCAAACCTCTTTCTTCCCCTTTGACTCGCTCATCACCTCCAAAAGAAGAGCCAGAGCAGCTGACATGTTCGTGCACTTTCCATTCTCTCCCCCTCTCCTAGCCGTTGAATGGAAAGCTCATGTGTGATAGGTTTTCCCCAGATGAGTGGCCCCCAAATTGCCAGCTGGTTACTTAAAGAGGCTACAACAGAGATTTGGCAGTAATAGGGCTGTGTTCTCATGCCGTGCTGGAGAACCACGCAAGATCCTGCAGGCTGGCCCAGCCTAGCGGTGCTGGCAATGGAGGAATGAAACACTACTATTGTTTAGCTTCAGTCAAAGCGTATCCTTGATGCTACACCAACTACAGAGGCACTATATCCTAATTAACTTTAAATGCCTCCCTCATGAAGCTGTCAGTGCCAGGATCTAATGTCTGTATTTTTAATGATGCATTGATTTGGAGGTAATTTTATTCACTTGATGACAGCAGGGCCCATTTGGAGAAGGAGACACTTAAGGTTGTCTATTTTTTAACTTCCTTTCCAACCCTCACTGAGTCTTGCTGTGCCTGAGAGTCCAACTCAGCAAGGCAGTATGGTGGGCAGTATGAGATGAGATGAAACAAAAAAAACTCCATTTTTTATTTATTTATTTGTTTTCCATTTCATAGCCCAAGTGAGAGGATGCAAACACTTTGCTAAATGCGGCTGCTTAACGCATTGTGTGGTCACCATCTTGCAGTTCTTCGCTGCCGCTGCAGATTTACAGCAAGGCAGGCACTCATTTTGACCCAGATTTCTGTTTTGTGATAACGTGTAGAATTAACCAATGCCTTGATAATGTGCAGAGCCCTCCATGTGATAATGTGGAGAGGTAGAGGGAAAGGAGATTGCCTTCCTCTGAAGCTCTGGGGTTGCAAAAAGACTTGGGCTTAAGAGATCTGGTTCAGATCTGGTTGCTTAAATCCTTGATGTTAAGAGATGCAGGAAACACTAGTCACAGGTGAGCTCTGGCTTTTCTTTCCTCGGTCCCCTCCTGTATAACAGTTGTGTTACAATGCAGATGCACACTGTCTGTGCTATAAAACTCTTGTAAGTTGAGGGTGGTCCAGTTATAAAGATGGGGAAGCAGAAGCTCAAGGAGAGGGTGGTAGCAAGGCTACAGAAAGACCTGCCCAAAGTCACGTTCAGCTGGTGGCATAGCTCGGAATAAGATTTATGAGTCATGGCTTCCAGTACCCTCTTCTGCAACAACTAGACAGCGTCGCCTCTTAGCAACACATTACTTGATCCAGACATTTCCCTGAGCTTCTCTCCATAGAGACCTGAAGTAATCAAGGCTGAATGAGTTACTCTGTATCCCTGGTGGTAACTGTTACCAGATGTTTACATGCTTTGAAATGTCAAATCCAGGTCTCCACATCATTTCCTCTCCGTTTTATGTATTTTTTCACGAGTAACATTTCTCGTTTCAAAACATAACATCCCTCTGTGAGTTAACCTCTTGCCATACGTGTGTATATTCAAGCTGCACTTCCCTATGATAGGATGCGCCGCTGTTCGAGACGCCTCGCTCGGTGACCGTATTTTGGATGCCCGTACCGTTGTTTAGCGCTGCATCGTGCAGCTATCAGCTAAGCCAGCATGGTAGGGTTTCATTCCCCCTCAGTAACTTCCAGATAGCATTTGCTCAGAGGATAATTTTTCTGAATGCTAGCACCGTAGGAGCCATCTGTGACCTTTCCGCCACCCGCCAAAAGGTTGTGCAGTTGGCTCTAGAGGAGCCCGTATGTGCAATCCAGCTTGTTCACCTCCAACTTCATTCATTGATCTCTGCAGGCAAAAGCACAACACCTCAGCCTGGTTCTGCTCCCACTTTAGCCAATGGTAAATCTCCTGCTTCAGGAGGAACAGAATTGAAAATTTTATGCATAATATTCAATCTCTTTTCAGAACAATTGTGAGGAGCCACAGTTTTCAGCTCCTATAGTTTGGGGTTGCCTAGGCAGTTCCATGATGGAGAACGGAAATGTTATAAACTAGGAACATGGGATTTCTTGTTCCCAGGGTGGCACTGAACATCGGTCTCTGTCTGAATGAAAGAGCAGTGCTGAAATACTGCAAGGCTTTGATTTCAAAAGGTGACGTTTGTGAGTAAAGCGTAAACCTCTTTGCTCGAGAAGTAATGATTTTCCAGCACAAACAACCCAAACTCTGCAAAATAAATCTGGATGAAGTAAGTTTTGAATTGCTGACGTTTCATTGAAAATCCATTACAAAATAACAGTTTCTACAGCAGAGATTTTGTAGATTCATCACAAAATATACAAATTGTCTGATTTTTTTTTTTTTTTTTTTTTTTTTTTTTTTTTTTTTTTTTTTTTTTTTTTTTTTTTTTTTTTTTTTTTTTTGGTGTCATCTGAATTTCATGAGGAATATGCCATACAGCCCCTTTCAGTGGTCCTGCGCCAAGTTTGAGGCTCTTGACTTTTCTCAGCAGGCAGAAACATAAGGGTCTGACCCTCCCAGCTTTGCTTGGGCAAAACTCTCACTGAACTTTGCCTGCATAAGTAAGGGAGGATCTTATGAGAGAGAGAGGAATTCACTAAGCTTGTGAAAAAATGTGCTGATTGTGCGGGCCGGGAGCGATCCGGGCCCTTTTTCGCGCTGCGCGGGCTGTGGCCAGCAGCCCGGGCACGCTGGGTCGGAGAAAACAGGCGACACGCTAGAATTAGTCACGGACGCTTAATGGTTGATTCAAGATTGTTTACTTACACCGAAGATGGTCGCGGTGCAGGCAGGAAAACTTGCTTGAGTTGCAGTTACAGATAGAAAAGAAGAGAGGCGGACTACAGTTCCTTCCCGTGAACACTCTTCTAGCGCATCCGGTTGGAGTCTCTAAGCCGCAAGCCCGTCGCGCCAACCGAAGAAAGTACTCGAAGAAAAGAGCTCTGAATAGACTCACACGAAGTTTGCTAGGCTCCGTGGAACTTGTGCGCGCAGGGAAGAGGGATACATCAAGGATTGCGCTCGGCGACGGGGAGAGGCTAGAGGCTGATCAGACACCTGTTGCCTTCTTGATATTCACGCTGGGTCCAATAGGCTCCGCAGCGCTTAGAGATCTTCACGAGACGTGAAGTCTCCTCCTCCTGGTGTTCGTGGAGTCCTCCCCTAAAGCTTTTTATACGGCTAGCCGCCACGTGGGAATAATTTCACGCAAGCCAATAATGGGGCTCGGATTATAATACAAATGGCGGGAACTCTTTGCAGAGTGCATTTCTGTGCTGCAAAGAAGAAATGCACACCGCAAAGAAAGCTACAAATAGGCGGGAAAATAATTCAGTGGTGCCAAAGCGCGCACAAAACAAAATCACACCTTTGGGTTGTGACACTGATGTGATGGAGGGAGGGGGAGACGGCGATTTAATGGAACAGAGATATCTCCAGCCTGTCATCAGAGGAAGAAGGGAACGGCTGGTGCCGGATCCTCGTGGGATTAATTTTGAATATCAAGCGCTTGATCTCAAGCCATTCCTGAGGCAGCTGGTCATGTTTCTGTGAAAGCTGTGTTTGAAAAGATTTTTTTTTGAGATGCCTTAAAACAGAGGCAAGCAAAGCAAATGACCTTATAGTGCTTTGCATTATGTCACGCTTCATGATATTCTTTCGCGCTACTTGCAGATAGCTTGACACACTGAGGCAGACAGCCCCTTATTATTAAATCTGTTTGCAAATGTGCTCAGATTGCCCTTCACATCCGCCCCTGGTTATGAATGGTGGCAGATTGTGGCTATGAATCACAGACCCATATAAGCATGTGCTGCATTGTCCTTCCGCCTTTCCTTCTCGAGTCAGATTGTCATCAGTTTAGGAATTAATAAAGAAGCCTACCAGCAAATGAATGATGTGGTGTAATCCCCATCTCACGTACTTTCATTGGGGCAGAGAGGATGGCTCCTAATGCTCTTCTCCCATGGAAGTGAATTAAACCTTCGTGCCACCCCGCGTGAAATCCTGTGCCTGCGAAGAAATGGAGCCTCGTGTCTGATCCCACAGCCTGCTTATTAAGCAACTGTGTCCCTCTTCAGCTATGCCACAACCCCACTGAGGTCAGTAGGTCTCTAAGTAGAGGACAGGCCTGCCCAATTTCTAGTATAAGGAAACCTCGGATGTTGAAGGGACATGCGAGTGGTGATTCAGCAGGTGGCACTCGGCTGTTGGGCAGTACCGAATTACGGCACTAAGAGCTGCTATGCTGCCTTTCAAAAGAGATGAGGAAATGAAGCATTGACTGCTTAGCACGAGTAAGCCCACCGTTTTTTTGGGAATGGTTAACCACATTGTACTCTGCAATGTGTATTCTGCCTGCATCATTTCAGCCAGGAGTTTCAGTTAGATCTGCCATTTTTGTCTTCATTATCTGCATTAATTTCTTATAAAAGGTTTCTGCGCAGAGGGCATTGTAGGCGAGCTAGGTGTGGATTTCCAGAAACGTTCACGACTGGCCTAACTGTGCTTTCATTGCAGTCAGCAGGGATGTTACAGTGGATTTCAGTGGAGTCAGAGTCAGACCAGCACTGAGTGCTGTGAAAAACCCCACTTGCTAAATGCAAGTTCAGTGTGCAAAGCACTTTGAGATACATTTGTATGAAAGGTACTAGAGAAATGGCAAACCGTTATAGTAATCGCAAGACAGGAACTGCCATACCAAACCAGACCAATGGTTTATTTCATTTAATCTTTAATGACTGGTGACTAATAGAGAAGGTTTCAGAGGACTGTATGTTAAGTCTCTGTGTGGGATCTTTGAGTGGAAATTCCCGCTCAACCTCTAGTGGGTCTTGTTGGCCCATGACTTGAATCATGAAGTTTTGGTGACCTGATCCAAAGCTCAATGGCCGATGGAAAGAGTCCCACTGATCTCAATTTAGCTTTGCTCCACGTCCTGTATACCTAATAGATTTTTATCCGCCACCAGGTAGTTTAACTGCAGATGTTCGTATTATTCACATGCATGTCTAATCCTTTGCTGAAACCTCCTGAGCTCTTTGCCTCACCGGCCGCCTGTGGCAAAGAGTTCCACAAGTGGCTCATGCATTATGCAATATTTGTTGCCTTTCAGTTTCATTGTATATTCACCTGCCCTTGTATTGTGGGAGGGATAAATAAAAGCAATCGGCTACCCTCGAGTTGCCATTCTTCATTTTATATTCCTTTGTCATTTCACCTTTCATTTGTTTCTTCTCTTAAATATACGCTCCTAATCTTTTTTAGTCTCTCTATGGAAGTCTTTTCATGTCTCGGATTTTTTTTTTCCTCCTTTGTAGCTTTCCTATATCTGTCCAGCCCTGTACATGGTATTCGGGCAAGGGCATGCCATTGTTTTCTGTAACAGCATCATAATATTTTTATTTACTGTTCTCTGCCCCCTTTGTAATGCATCTCACTTCCTTTCTTGTTCGCCATTGTGTGCTGAGCAGATGTTTTCACTGAGCTGTCCACAGTGATGCCTAGATGTTTTTTTAGAGTGGTTACAATTAAGTTAGAACCCATCAATGTGTATGAATGGTTGAAATTGTTTCTTTCGATATGCATTACCTTGTACTTGTCTGCACTGAATTTCATCTGCCATTGTGATGCCCAGTTGCCTGCCACAGATTATGCTGAATTTTTCACAGTTTCCTCATGCCTTGACTGTTATAAATAGCATTGTATCATCCGCAGATATTAATGCTTTGATATGTATACTTTTCTTCCCACATTAAGACCCCCAAGTCTAGCATGCATCATTGAGACACCTTGCTATTGACCTACGTACACACTGAAAAGAAAAATCTGTTGTATTCACCCTGTGACTCCTTGGTTATCACAAAGTATATCCACATTGCAACCAGAGGCATACTTGAGCTAGCACGGATAGCCATAGCGGTGAAAAAGGAGTAAGCTTCAGCATGGACCGTGCAGCTGTGGGGCACCTCATCGGATCAGTAATTCTCACTAAAGTCTGTGTTGCTGCATTTTCATTGCTATTGTTACCCGTGCCATCTAGATTCATGCTAGGGAGACTGTGCCCACTCCTGCTGCAATCACGCCTCTTGAGCATAGTGTAGATGCATCTCTTACAGGCAGCGTGGTCCAGTGTGCGGACTGATCCTGGCTCTGGCATTGCTGCATGACCCTGGGCAAGTTGTTTGCCTCTAGTTTGTTGGCTGTTCTCAGTAAAAACCCTTTGTGTCAGATAATCTCACTCTGCGTTTGTGTAATATATACAAGAACGGGGGTCTGATCTCAGTTGACAGGTGTTACTGTGCTCTCAGTAATTACTATTAAAATGAAGAATCTTATCCAGAGACTTTTGAAAGTGCCAACAAATTCCACCCGCCAGTTCTCTTTAATTCACTATTTTTTTGACTTGTTCAAAGAATTCTTATAGATTAGGGAATATTGTTTTATTTTCTCAGAACTAGGCTGAGGTTACCATCTCTTGTTCAGGTAGATAGTTTGTCACATTGTTGAAATGTTTTATTTAACCAGTTTACGTAACACTGACACCAGGTCTCAAGGTCTGAGTATCAGAAAGTGTCTGCCATGTGTCTATGCCACATCACCAGCACTGAGCGCTTCAGGTGCAATCATGGGCTGAGGAATCGGAGGGGGCACGGGCTGGATAAGAGACCTCAAGGACACTTCAAGAGGCACAGGAGTGGTATGGAAATGGCTTAATAGGGCCATCTGCAGAGTTAGGAGGTTAAGTTCACTAGTTTCAATGCAATTCAGCTGAATTGTCCCTGGATAGCGTAAATCAAAAGTTAATTACGGGGAGGGTTTCATTTAATTTTTATTCCTGTATTTACATTTTATGGAGCCATCTGGTCTTATTAAAGTTTTGAAAATAGGCATAGTTTGTTTAGAGTTTCCCCGGGCTGGCACAGGAGATGTCTCCATTGCAAGCGAGGGGGTGGGAGCTTTGTGGACAAAAAGCAGGTTTGGTTGGAGACTGAACATGGGTAGGCCTCTGACACGGACAGACGTGGACCGAGTAGCGATAAAACACTAGAAACGCTGAAGCAGACCTTCTTGTTCTGTGCATTAGTTGTGACCAGGCTCAGCATGGTTGATCTCTAGGATATACACAGTTTGTATCTGTAACGCTCACATCCAGTGAA
Organism: Alligator sinensis; assembly: GCF_000455745.1. Lineage (NCBI taxonomy): Eukaryota > Metazoa > Chordata > Crocodylia > Alligatoridae > Alligator > Alligator sinensis. The sequence continues at coordinate 242,987 of NW_005842611.1, forward strand.
CCACCTTCGGCACCTTTGCCATCAGAATTACCCAGAGAGAAAGGGACCTTGGTAGCTTGTTATAGAGGCAGCGGTGACAGCTTGAAAAATGGCTAAACAAGAGCACAGATGCCCTTCCCAGGCAGGCAGTGTAATGAGTCGCTCCAGGACATTATTGTCTCCAGCCAGTCCTGTCCAGGGCCACATCCCAGTGCAGTTCATTGACTGTGCAGATGACCTGATTCCTAGCCCCCCTCTTCTGCTCCTGCTTGGCTTCTGCATAGCCCGGTTAAACTGCCTCCATCAGAAAGGGAGTCAATGGAGCTGAGACCCCGGTGCTGGGCAGCCTTGTCACTTGGATTGCCAATGTCTCGTCCACTGAAGTGAGAAGCTCCAACCCAGACCAGGGAACAGCTGCAGAGTTATCAAAACTTGGACACGACAGTTCCCATTTCACTGTTCTCTTGTTTGGGCAAGAATCTCACAAACCCAGCAGTCCCCTTTTTCCTTCCCACTTGCTCCCATTCCAGAGCTCTGGCCTGGAAAACTGGAGCTGAGCAGAGTTGACTAAATAAATGGTCTCCAGCTTGATAACATTGGTGTCTTTCCCAGTCTACGTTGGCCCAACTTCACGTTTAGACTTTAATAGTGCTGGTAATTCCAGGGCGTGCCTGGAAAGCAGACAAGCCAGCCTGATTTAGGTTGCCATGCTAATATTCTGCTTTTACACATGCTCGTAGTCATGGGGGGTGTTGAGAGAGAATTTGTAGGTGTTTTGCTTCCATGTTTTAGCAAGTGCCTTAGGTGTCTTAATAATCTGACAATAGAAACATCTTTCTGTCTGCTGCAAACACAACTTGTTCTTCATAACTGGATCCAATGGTTCCCTGAAGGTTTGAGAGCTACAAAACAAAACTTTTATTGATTCTTCCGGAGAATTGCAGTCTTGTTTCTGCTGTAAATGCTCCCATGCCCCCCCACTCCTGTAGCCCCTTCATCTGGCTCCGGCATCCTTCTTGTGTTCAAGGATCTTCTGGCGCAAGCTGTAGACTATCCCCCTGCCCACGGCGGGCTTGTGAGTAGTAATTAATGTCTGCATGCCCCTAGGAGCTGCCAGGAAAGAAGCTGCTGTAGAATTGCAAAATATTATCTTTATGTCAGGGATGGATGTCTGCAATACTCGAATATGAGGGCAGAGACTGTCTTCACATAAGGATGCCCAAAAAGTCACCGCTTTTTCGGACACTTTGGCAGACACCCCGGGTAAGGGAACCTTTTTACTGGCATAACTCGCACCATGCTGTTTATTGCCTGTGGCCCTGCTGGGCTTCGGGTGCAAGCCCCTTTTTTCTCTCATTCTACCCCCCTGATCCATCCCTGATCCTCTTGGTTTTTTCCCCCAGAGCTACAGCTCTGCATCTGCCAGCTGACGAGCAGGTGGTATCATGGGTCTGAGTGACCCAACTTCAGTGGGCAGAGGACAGATGCCTGGCTTGTGTCTGAGCCACAATCAAAGGGAAAGTAAAAGGGTATTTCTTAGATGAGAGTTTGCTAATTTGTGCTGCATGTTGGAAATATGTCAGAGCATTGGCACTAAAGCCAGGCTGCTGGTTTTATGTGCATTTATATGCATGAGAATTGACCTACCAGGCATGCCCCTAGTCCTGCGCACCTGCTGCCAGTAGGATCTGCAGCCCCAGTCCGCTCTACCTCCAGCAGGGTCTCTTGAGTCTCTCGGCATCTCTGTTGCTGAGAATCAAACCCAGCTGCTTCCAGGCAGCACGTGTCATGTGAGGGAAGGGGAGCTGCTCTGAGCCAAACCTGCAGGAACCTTTCTAAGTAGTCCCAGCTTGAACTCACTGGAAACCTAGTAGAGATAGATGTCAGTCCCAGCAGAGCTGATTCTCTCCTTTCACCTGTTCTGCAGCAGATACAGGGATGCCCAACTTCACTCGTCTTTCAGAAGACACCATGCAAGGCAGCTTCACATTTGCTGTGCGCTGGGCAGGCCCCGTGGCCTTTTTCATAACGGTGGCCATGGTCAGAGTTTTCCCTCTCCGCCTTGCGTAGCAATCTGCGTGCCAGTGGGATGCTGATAACACCATGGCTCAAGGGCCGCTGCTTTTCAATGGTGCTGTGCCTCGAGTTGAACTGAGTGCATGTTAGACTGGAGTGAATAATCCATACTGAGCAATTTATTCATTGAATTTGCCAGTTATCAGCTTAGGGAATGTCCATGGGGCAGGTTGCTGTTTCCTTAAATTTATTCATTATTTGAAATTACCTGAGGAAAAATACATATAATATGGATTGCAAACTTTTTTTTACCTGTCAGGATTAATCACAAACTGTTTTTATCAGTACTCTAGCCATGTTCGCTAGTTTAAATTGGCGGTGCAAATCGCACGGTGCTATTTTGGGCCTCTGATTGAACAAACCTTTATGCTTTGCCATAGTGCACCACTTGTGCGCAGACACATAAAAGGTAGCATCCACGAGCCCTTCCATGAGTTGTCTGCATTGAGCTTCCTGGGAGCGAGTTGGTGTTGCTCCAAACGTGTGTCGACAGCAAACAGGGGGGGCTGCCTGAATACAAAGGAAGCAAATACATTCAGGTCCTTGAATCTCAGGATGACGCTTTCACTGAGTGCTCTGTCCTCGCAGGCTTCTAGCTCATGAAGTGTTTTGAGATCCGTGGATGAGAGGGACTGAATCCACAGAGAGTGCCGAGACGCTCCTCGAGGGTCCAGATGTTTTGTTTGCTTCTCCTCTTCCTTTCTCCATTAGAAACGCAGGGAAATTAGAGCTGTTCTTATTATTTGAAAAGGCTTTCCAGAGGCGCCTTCTTCTCCTGTCATCTCACAGCCCTGGTTTGATTAATGACTGGACTGTCCATTCCAGCACTTCCCCCCGCCCTCTCCCTGCCTTAATTCCCCCTTTTCCTTCATTTTTTTAATGTGCAAACCGCTGATCTAAACATTCAAAATAAATTATGCTGAATAATGGATGAGGACAGCTGCATAATTCATAATGCCACAGGCCAAGTCAAAGCAGTGTGTGCTCTTCCTCTGCTTCCGGCTCCCCTTGCTGTCCTGCGACCCTTCTTTAGGCAGAGCCAAAGCAAGTGGTCCCCTAAAGATTTGGAGAAGGGCGTATGCCACTTGGATCCCAGATTGACTGAAAGCAAATGCCTAGCATTTGAAAATTGTGCTTGTAAGGCAGTCTGGATAACTGGCCCTTCCTTGCCATTTCTCACACTCCTTCCTGGGGTGCTATCACAGGATCCTTGCTGTCTAGGGTAGTGCTGGTAACCACTTGATATGTCACCTCCGAGAGCAGGACCCAGGAGTCCCTGCACGAAGTGACTCCCTTCCCAGAGCTGGAGGCAGAACGTAAAATGCCTTTAGCATAGTCCTGTTGGGAATTGCCTGCTGCTGCCTCATGCTTGGTCTGCAGAGCTTGGGCCTCTTGATCTAGGGTATCAGACTTGCATCCCATGGCAGAGCATGTCCTTACTCCCCAAGACAGACGGCTTCGCTTTTTCTGCCGTCTAATCCCCATTGTGCTTTACTGAACACGTTCTTCCAGCTTGCGCTCACTGTCTTCACTGACTAACACCCCCTTCTCATTTAATATGTAAAACTCTCCCTAATACCTCTTAAGAAGCATGGCAGCTCCTTCAGCCTCTGCCCAGAGATTCCCTTTCATGCTGTTGTGTTCATTGCCCAGCTGGGAAACATCACTGCCGGAGAGTCAATTGAAGGGCACGAACTCCCAGCTGATAAGTCCTGACTGGCATACAATCGTAGATGCAAGGAGCTTGCGTTCAGCCCATGAAAGCCAGTCCCTGCCTGTGGGGGCAGAGATAACGGGGTTTAATTAGCCAACCCGTGACATTCCCCTCTCTCTGCTGGGAACGAGTGGACAGTTTGGCAGGGGTGTGGACAGTTTGGCAGGGATTTAGTGCTTGGTCCTGTAATAGTAATCTCTTGGTGTTCAATAGCACCCCTTTATCTGGGGAACTCAGATCTGAACTGAACCTCTCCACACCTCTCTCACCAGCAGATAGAGCTACTGGAGCAACGTTTCTGATGGAGACACTGAGGAACAGGAGTTTTCATTGAGAATTGTACAGCAAACCCAGGAGTCCTGACTCCACTCCTGCCTATGCCACTACATCAGGGGTGGGCAATTATTTTGGGCAGAGGGCCGCTTACTGAGTTTGGCAAGCCATCAAGGGCTGCATGACAGGCAGCCAGGGGCAGATAAATATTAATTTTCTAAATTTTTTAGGAGCCCCGCGGGCCAGGTAGAATGGCTGGTGGGCTGCATCCGGCCCGTGGGCCGCATTTTGCCTACCCCTGCACTACATTTATCTTAGGCTGCTGCTCTTGCTCTCATCACTGGTATCTGCTCCTCTATTTGCCTGGTAAAAGAGCCTCCCCTCTCCCCTGCTTCCTTCCTATGCTTCCTCTGCTCCCTACTCCATCACCAAACAGCCTCCAGCAGGGGGGATATGGGGGTGTCTAGGGTGCAGTTCTTTATGCATCTTCCCATGTGCAGAGATGCACACCCCGTATTGGCATAGTGGGGCCCTGGGCACTGGGGCTCCCAGACTGTACCTTGGTACAAATATTCAATTAAAAAATTCATAATAATAGGTTTAGATTTCACTTTTGAAAGCAGAGCATACCGTGTATTAATATATTAATACTGTTCCTGGCAGATTCCAATGAGGTCAGAGAGAGACTCGGCTAATGTGGTACAGACATTTCAATTAGGCAGCTCAGCTTAATCAGTGAGCTTAGCGGAGCCCTGTTAGGGAAAAACAGCAATCTGGCCCACTGGTGACTCTTCAGTAGCTCCAGAGGTTGAGGCTCTCTTTTCCTGGGGTGTCAGGATCTGGTTTTTGTTCTTACTGTTGCCACAATTTTTCAGGCAGCCGTGGAGCTTGGGCAGTAATTCCCGAAGTTGTGGCAATATTTCCCCAATGGAAGATGCATGCAGTGCCGACGGAGACTGTCTTATGGCCTTCACTGTTGCATAGCGTGAAGGTCCACAGTCACATAGGCTTCTCTTTCTTTTCCCTGCTGCTTTGCAGTCACGCGTCCTTACAGTGCAGTCAGTATGCATGGCATGAGGCCTTCATTGGGAGGGGACCTAAAGTGCGGGTATTACCAGCAATAATAATGTGATGGCAGAAAATCCGCTGTCCAGGCATTTCCTAAGCTTCCAGCTTCGTTCAGAACGTCTGCCCAATCACTTGTTTTAATTCCTGCTCTGTGGGAAAGGCAGATCTTTGGAAACATTCTTGGAAGGACGAGTTGAAGCCTCCCACCAAATGACCGTTCTGAAAACGTGCGTTTCTGAACCATCAAAATGACCTTATTGCGTGACTTGTGACTCAGCTGAAGCACTTTGTTTTGTCTTTGTTGTTCTGTTTTTGAGGTTGCATTTTAAATTGCTTTATATAATACAGTATGCTGAAATCATCAAGGCAAAGCACTTCACTTCAGCCTTATTGAAAGAAGCATTTTGATGATTTTTTCATTGAAATTTTCAACAATCGATAGGTTCTTGGGGGGGAAAAAACGTTTTCATTTTATTGACCTGGCATTTTCCACAAGAAAAAGTGTTTCTTCAGATTTTTTTTTTTTTCCAGCTCTAAGTATCCTCTTTTTTTCTTTATGTATCTACCAATTCATTTTACCTGTCTCGTGACCTTGTCTGCCTGTGTTCGAGTTTTTTCCTGTATCTACTGCTGACATAGCTAAGCCCTACATTTTGACTCTTTTCCACATTGGGGATACAACCTGGATAGTAAGGTCACTTCTTACTGAGTCCCATTATGAAAAGATATCACTTCATAATACGACAGAGAGCCCTCATATTAAAGATGTGGCTGGCCTTGTGATGAGAGAGGGAAAAGTGACCAAGAGAGCGAAGGAAAGGAAAAGATGATTTATATATGTGTAGCGAGAGAGACATCATTTTTCTCTATCCAAGTTTATTATCCCATCCATTTGCCTTCATTTTTTCCTGATGCTCTGTCCATCAGCTGCTGAAACCTAATTCTGTAAGAAATAAATACAACTTGAGTAAATTAAGTGAAAAGGCTTCACCAAACCCAATTACTCTGTGTCCCCCGGATGCTTGGGAATGGAGTTCATTTCCTCGTAATGAACAAAACGGTGAGTGACAGCCTGGCAAAATGAGCCGTGTCTCAGAGCTGGCTGCATCAATGGGACAAACATAGAGATTGGGAGCATTTATGAATAGATGCATGTATATATGTCTATGTGTGGGTATGTAGAAATCTTCCCTTGGGAGCCACGGGTTTACTGCGATCCATCTTGGCACATACTACCCCATTCGCCAGCCCTGGTCGGGTTCCTGAGAGAGATCATGTTTATTATGGAAGCCATTTGTTAACAAAAATTGGAGCAGTAGCTCATTTAAAAACTGCAGCAACTATAGTTAAAGCTGCCCGAGCATTTCCGTTCAAACTCCCCCCTTTCATTTGCTCAAAGATCTTGGCTTCCAGGCTGCAATTTTCTAGACACAGTCCCTATTTAAGGGTGGAGATTTGGGGCAAGTTTAGGGAAACTCAGTTGAGCCATTGTTGAGGTCCAAGAGAATGAATACAAGAATGAAGAATGAATACTCATTACAGGAAGTTTCATGCTTAAGGGGCTGGACTTGGCTTCATTTCCTGTCGTGTGCACGCACGCACGCACATATACACGCACAGAGTTGAAGTGGTTTTAAGTGCATGTATATATATTGTGCAGAACTGAACCAACAAAACTAAGTTGCAAAAAATAAGGTCAAAGCAAAGAGCTTTCAGTAGTATTTAAATAAAGGAGGGAAAGTGTGTGCGTTTATGTAAGAGATACTGGTAAATAGATTAAAAAAGATAAACCAATGTATACGTTTTAAAGTCAGAAGGGACCACTAGTTCATCTAGTCCAGCGTTTCCTGACGTAGTGCCCGTGGGCACCATGGATAAAAACTTCAAAAGAATACCAAGTAAAGGGAAGCTGCATTTTGAAGTTGCGGATCTAACGCAATTTCAAGTAATGGCTGAGATGATTGGATTGATCTAAATTCTAAACTTTAATATTCACACTGGCGCCTGCTGCTTTTTCTTTTAAATTTGAATGTGCCCTTGGGCATATAAACGTTGGGAACCCCTGATCTAGTCCAACCCCCAGTATAACACAGACAATAGCATTTTGTCCAGTTACTGGGATATCAAGTCCTTGGAGAATTCTGCGGATGCCGTATGTGGTTACACTAGGTGAGATTCAGGTGTGTAAGAGAGATCGATCTTCTCACTTGTCATGTGGGTTTATTATTTAAAAAAAAGACCCATTTTGTGGTTTCTTGAATGTTCCTCTGAAACCTCAGGTGCCAGTCATGGGCAGAAACAGGACAGAGGACAAGATGGCCCATTTGTCTGACAGTTCCTACGGCATGTTCCCATTTCCTCGTGTGCATTCGTTTGACATAGGAATGGTAATTTGTCTCTGTGGAAGGTCTCAGCCAACTCTGATTGTTTGCAGTAGTCATCGTGGTGCATCGAGTAATAGCCGCACGAGGGAAGGAACCTGCAAAGCTTTATTATACATGATATCCAGCCGGTGAAAGACAGCTGCTGTCGCTGTATGGAGTATTACATCCTTGTAATCAATAACAGGAAGGAGGAACTGTTGGGCAACCTGTTTCCTATTATGGGCACTTAGGCAGCACTTGGGATGACAAAGGACATTACGTCTTGCACCAACTGCAGGCAGCACATGTTCAGCAAGCCCCTCAAATTGTTGAAAAGGGATCTAGCCTCATTCCCAGAGGCTCCGGACAGCTAACCCGTTTCATAGCCACACATATGAGGGAAACAAGACCTCGAGGTAACCTTTTTAGCCCAGCTGAGACCCCACACCAGCATTTGGTTTGGATACAGAGTGTACTACTTTGTTTTAATTTTGCAACCCAGGGCAGGGAGACACCACTCAAAACATATTCATAAAGGGGATAAATGTCACCTAGATCTATGGAGGAGGCAGCGAGCTCTCATGTGGATGGTAAAGGCCTGGGGGCCAGAACACCTGTGTTAAACTCTGCACCCAACCACTGAATCAATTTGAATTTTAGCAAGGCACATCACCTCTCAGTGCTTAATTTTATTCATGGAGCTAATACTTTAACACACCTGTGATCACTTAAGATATCCAGCCACTCACTCTGCTGCCTCCTGCAGCCATTCCAAAATTCATGGCAACAGCAGGGATAGAAATAAGATTTTTTGTCTCGGTAAAAGCACAACCCCCTGCCTCCTGAAATTAAAAGGGAAAGTTTAGGAACAATTACCTATGTAGGACTAATTCCAGTTCCAGTTCAGCATGGTAAAGGGCCGCAGTGCGAAGTAGACAATGCAGTGCGAGAGTTATCCTGCCTCACAGGGGTACCGGGAATGGATGTTGTTACAACTCTTTGAGGGGCTCGGATGGATGGTGCTGTAGCATGCCAGAGTACTCAGATGATTTCAGAATTAATCTTCTCCTAGCCCTTCAGAATGCAGCTGGCATGACACCCAGTAGGTCAGCTGAGGCAGGAATAAGGACAAAGACCGTAGCGTAACATGCTATATTTACCGCCTGCTCAGATAATCCTTGCACCACTTAACCAAGCAGCCATTCAAGTCAATCAGACAAACATGTTTGCAAGCAGAGCTCACACCTTGCGGTGCTGAATGCTTTTATTAGCTCAATACAAACTGCAGCAGTGTATATATTGATCCCTGAGATCCATTGCCATAAGTAACATCATTTGTAAACTTTTAGCAGGACAGAAATATTAGAAAACCCAGCTATACAGTCTGATTTGCTCGAACATTTAAGGCATCCTGATTGAAGATGTTATTTACTATCTGAGATTTTCCTGGGGTTTGCTGGCAGGTCCTGGAAAAAGTAGCAATGAAGCCTTAATTTGCTCCCACCTTTAGCTAAACTATTGGAAGTCTCAGAGTAGATTCGATGGGACCCAGACAGCCATAGCTTTGTGGGAATTGTCCCTAGGCAGTGGGCCAAACAGATGCTTCATTTCAATCTCTATGTTACATTCAGGAGAGCATTCCAGTTCATATACTTCTGCCTCCTTTGCTTTTAACTAATGCTTCCTGGAAGTGCTTTCTTGTGATGACAATACAAAAAGACCCTTGGCATTTCCCATTGCTGCCGGGGTGTTGGTCAGATTCCAGCTATATTTATTTCTGCACCTTGCAGACCTGTGTGATTGCATCCCGACTCCCCGCACGGACCTTGCATTTCCGATGTGCTGCAGGACGGATCACTGACTGCCTTGAGCTCTTGCTGAGTGTTGCTGTTAAACACATTTCACCTCGGGCTGATACACCCTCCTGTCACCATTGTTGGCTTCTCTTTGTGTATACGCACACATGCATGTACACATGCATACACACACACTATATATATATATATATATATATATATATATATATACACATACATACACACACGCGCGCGCGTACATAGATACACATAGTATGTGGGTGTATATGCATGCGTGTGTGTGTATTTGGTGTCCAACTTGGATACTTTGGGCTTTTTAAATGAAAGGCTTACAAATGAGCACTCGTGCTCTATGCTATCAGTCCCTTGTATCTGGGGAGGTAGGATTCAAACCCTTTTCCTTCAGCTTTGAAAACCACAAGTCTCTTCCAGTTACATTGACGGAGACTAGGTTCCTCCTCTACTAGCAGTAGTAGATCCTTCATGTTCTCTGTGATGGCAGCGTTGCTCCCGCACATGAAATCAGCACTGCACAGCTGGAATTGAGACGGTCACCTGAGAGATTTGGATACACATTTAATTTGAATCAGAATTTGGTGTAGAAATTCCCCAGAAGCTATGAAAATCCATTCTACGGGGAAGGGCAGGGGGAAGCGGGGATTTTCTTCCTGGTTAAAGTAGCAGTGAGGTCCAGGTAGCTTAGCTGTGATTCAGAGGAGCGGTTTGAGTCCAGTTCCATGAAGGGTCTGGGATTAGACACAGGCTCTAACCTGAGCTAAAACATCAAACTATCTTATCTCCTCTGCTCTTATAACCTGAGCTAACTCGGGGCAGCTAATTCAAAGTAAGAATAGACTTTTTTCAGTGCAGACACACCTTGCAACTCATTGAAGAGGAGGGTGGTGCTACAGCTCATGCTTAAGGATACCAAAGAAAGCTTAGTGACAAGGAAAACATGGAAGTGGCAAGATGGCAACAGGAGTTTGATTTGCAAATTATCTGTAGGGAAGAAGTGCCTGCTTGCATGTTTTTGAAATGCCAGGAACGATTCCCACACCAGGCACCTGAGAGTTGCAAATCGGAGGTGTTTGTCTAGTCTGGTAGGCAAATGCTGTTTCCCTGACTTTCGGTCTAACCTTTCCCCCTCAGTCAAAGGTGGCACTGTCCATAGAATAGTTGCACTTGGGATAATGCTGGACTGCGAGATGGAACAGGAGCCATCGGATGCTTTCTTGTGTCTTGTCCTTTCGTCCACGGGGAAATTTTAGGTGTTCTGGAGCGATGGCTTTGCACAAATCCCCAGCTGATGGGATGCGTGTTTAGGCTGACTGTCTGGTCTGGAATTCATTAGGAACTTTTGTGTTTGCAGCTGTCTCTCGGATTATATCTTTATTGATCCTGCCTGCCCATGACCAATGGGAAATATGTGGAAATGAAA